>NW_024056174.1:0-103188 GCF_013401445.1 Tripterygium wilfordii | reverse complement strand
ACTAGAACGTTAGACTCCCAAGAACACTAAATAGAGTACAACGGTCCACTTTGATGATTTACGAATGCTCAATTCTGTCCATAGACGAGCTTTTCAAGTTTTGTGCAACTTGAAAACATAACTTGGTCTATTGGTATCTTTACCGAACGAAACGTTGTTCAAAAGCGAAACTAGCAGTTAGACTGCTAAGAACACTAAATAGTGTACAACGGTCCACATTGATGCGTTGGGAATGCTCAATTCTGTATAGTTGAGCTTTCAAGGTTTTGTGTAATTTCAAGCATAACTTGGTCTATTGGCATCTTTACCTAACGAAACGTTGTACGAAAGCTAAACTAGCATGTTAGACTCCTATGAACACTAAATAGAGTACAACGGTCCACTTTGATAATTTACGAATGCTCAATTCTGTCCATAGACGAGCTTTTCAAGTTTTGTGCATTTTCAAACATAACATGGTTTATTGGTATTTTACCTAACGAAACGTTGTAGGAAAGCTAACTAGCAAGTTAGACTACAAAGAATACTAAATAGGGTACAACGGTCCACATTTATGCATTGGGAATGCTCAATTCCGTCCATAGATGAGCTTTTCATGTTTTGTGCAAGTTGAAACATAACTTGGTCTATTGGTATCTTTACCTAACGAAACGTTGTACGAAAGCTAAACTAGCAAGTTAGACTGCTAAGAACACTAAAGAGAGTACAACGGTCCACTTTGATGCTTTAGGAATGCTCAATTCTGCCCATAGACAAACTTTTCAAGTCTTGTGCAATTTGAACATAACTTGGTCTATTGGTATCTTTACCTAACGAAACGTTGTACGAAAGCTAAACTAGCAAGTTAGACTGCTATGAACACTAAATAGAGTGCAACTCTCCACTTTGATGCGTTGGAATGCTCAATTCTGTCCATAGATGAGCTTTCAAGTTTTGTGTAATTTCAAGCATAACTTGGTCTATTGGCATCTTTACCTAACGAAACGTTGTACGAAAGCTAAACTAGCATGTTAGACTCCTATGAACACTAAATAGAGTACAACGGTCCACTTTGATAATTTACGAATGCTCAATTCTGTCCATAGACGAGCTTTTCAAGTTTTGTGCATTTTCAACATAACTTGGTTTATTGGTATTTTACCTAACGAAACGTTGTACGAAAGCTAAACTAGCAAGTTAGACTACAAAGAATACTAAATAGGGTACAACGGTCCACATTTATGCATTGGGAATGCTCAATTCCGTCCATAGATGAGCTTTTCATGTTTTGTGCAAGTTGAAACATAACTTGGTCTATTGGTATCTTTACCTAGCGTAACGTTGTACGAAAGCTAAACTAGCAATTTAGACTGCTAAGAACACTAAATAAAGTACAACGGTCCAGTTTGATGCTTTGGGAATGCTCAATTTTTTCCATAGATGAGCTTTCAAGGTTTTGTGCAACTTCTAGCATAATTTGGTCTATTGGCATCTTTACCTAAAGAAACGTTGTACGAAAGCTAAACTAGCACGTTAGACTCCAGAACACTAAATAGAGTACAACGGTCCACTTTGATGATTTACGAATGCTCAATTCCTGTCCATAGACGAGCTTTTCAAGTTTTGTGCAAGTTGAAACATAACTTGGTCTATTGGTATCTTTACCTAACGAAACGTTGTTCAAAAGCTAAACTAGCAAGTTAGACTGCTAAGAACACAATAGAGTACAACGGTCCACATTGATGCGTTGGGAAGCTCAATTCTGTCCATTGATGAGCTTTCAAGGTTTTGTGCAATTTCAAGCATAACTTGGTCTATTGGCATCTTTACCTAACGAAACGTTGTACGAAAGCTAAACTAGCACGTTAGACTCCTAAGAACACTAAATAGAGTACAATGGTCCACTTTGATGGTTTACGAATGCTCAATTCTGTCCATAGACGAGCTTTTCAAGTTTTGTGCAAGTTGAAAACATAACTGGCCTATTGGTATCTTTACCTAACGAAACGTTTGTTCAAAAGCTAACTAGCAAGTTAGACTGCTAAGAACACTAAATAGAGTCACAACGGTCCACATTGATGCGTTGGGAATGCTCAATTCTGTCCATAGATGAGCTTTCAAGGTTTTGTGTATTTTCAAGCATAACTTGGTGTATTGATATCTTTTCCTAACGAAACATTGTACGGAAACTAAACTAGCAAGTTAGAATTCTGGGAACACTAAATAGAGTTCAACGGTCCACTTTGACGCTTTACGAATGCTCATTCTTTCCATAGACGAGCTTTTCAAGTTTTGTGCATTTTCAAACATAACTTGGTTTATTGGTATCTTTACCAAACGAAACGTTGTACGAAAGCTAAACTAGCAAGTTAGACTACTAAGCAGACTAAATAGAGTACAACGGTCCACATTTACGCATTGGGAATGCTCGATTCCGTCCATAGATGAGCTTTTCATGTTTTGTGCAAGTTGAAACATAACTTGGTCTATTGGTATCTCTACCTAACGAAACGTTGTACGAAAGCTAAACTAGCAAGTTAGACTGCTAAGAACACTAAAGAGAGTACAACGGTCCACTTTGATGCTTTGGGAATGCCCAATTCTGTCCATAGATGAGCTTTCAAGGTTTTTGAGCAATTGCAAGGATAACTTGGTCTATTGGCATCTTTACCTAACGAAACGTTGTACGAAAGCTAAACTAGCACGTTAGACTTCTAAGGACCACTAAATAGAGTACAACGGTCCACTTTGATGCTTTAGGAATGCTCAATTCTGCCCATAGACAAACTTTTCAAGTCTTGTGCAATTTGAAACATAACTTGGTCTATTGGTATCTTTACCTAACGAAACGTTGTACGAAAGCTAAACTAGCAAGTTAGACTGCTATGAACACTAAATAGAGTGCAACTCTCCACTTTGATGCGTTGGGAATGCTCAATTCGGTCCATAGATGAGCTTTCAAGGTTTTGTGCAATTTTAAGCATAACTTGGTGTATTGATATCTTTACCGAACGAAACAATGTACGGAAACTAAACTAGCAAGTTAGACTTCTAAGAACTCTAAACAGAGTACATCGGTCCACTTTGATGCTTTACAAATGCTCAATTCTGTCCATCGACTAGGTTTTCAAGTTTTGTGCATTTTCAAACATAACTTGGTTTATTGGCATCTTTTTTGAACGAAACGTTGTTCAAAAGCTAAACTAGCACGTTAGACTGCTAAGAACAGTAAATAGTGTACAACGGTCCACATTGATTCGTTGGGAATGCTCAATTCTGTCCATAGATGAGCTTTCATGGTTTTGTGCAATTTCCAGCATAACTTTATCTATTGGCATCTTTACCTAACGAAACGTTGTACGAAAGCTAAACTAGCACGTTTGACTTCTAAGAACACTAAATAGAGTACAAGGGTCCACTTTGATAATTTACGAATGCTCAATTCTGTCCATAGACGAGCTTTTCAAGTTTTGTGCTTTTTCAAACATAACTTGGTTTATTGGCATCTTTATCAAACGAAACGTTGTACAAAAGCTAAACTAGCAAGTTACACTTCTAACAACACTAAATAGAGTACAACGGTCCACTTTGATGCTCTAGGAATGCTGAATTCTGTCCATCCATGAGCTTTTCAAGTTTTGTGCAAGTTGAAACATAGCTTGGTCTATTGTATCTTTACCTAACGAAACGTTGTTCAAAAGCTAAACTAGCAAGTTAGAATGCTAAGAACACTAAATAGAGTACAACGGTCCACATTGACGAGTTGGGAATGCTCAATTCTGTCCATAGATGAGCTTTCAAGGTTTTGTGCAATTTCAAGCATAACTTGATCTATTGGCATCTTTACCTAACGAAACGTTGTACGAAAGCTAAACTAGCACGTTAGACTCCCAAGAACACTAAATAGAGTACAACGGTCCACTTTGATGATTTACGAATGCTCAATTCTGTCCATAGACGAGCTTTTGAAGTTTTGTGCAAGTTGAAAACATAACTTGGTCTATTGGTATCTTTACCTAACGAAACGTTGTTCAAAAGCTAAACTAGCAAGTTAGACTGCTAAGAACACTAAATAGTGTACAACGGTCCACATTGATGCGTTGGGAATGCTCAATTCTGTCCATAGATGAGCTTTCATGGTTTTGTGCATTTTCCAGCATAACTTGGTCTATTGGCATCTTTACCTAACGAAACGTTGTACGAATGCTAAACTAGCACGTTAGACTCCTAAGAACACTAAATAGAGTACAATGGTCCACTTTGATGATTTACGAATGCTCAATTCTGTCCATAGACGAGCTTTTCAAGTTTTGTGCAAGTTGAAAACATAACTGGTCTATTGGTATCTTACCCTAACGAAACGTTGTTCATAAGCTAAACTAGCAAGTTAGACTGCTAAGAACACTAAATAGAGTACAACGGTCCACATTGATGCGTTGGGAATGCTCAATTCTGTCCATGGATGAGCTTTCAAGGTTTTGTGCATTTTCAAGCATAACTTGGTGTATTGATATCTTTACCTAACGAAACATTGTACAGAAACTAAACTAGCAAGTTAGAATTCTGAGAACACTAAATAGAGTACAACGGTCCACTTTGATGCTTTACGAATGCTCAATTCTTTCCATAGACGAGCTTTTCAAGTTTTGTGCATTTTCAAACATAACTTGGTTTATTGGTATCTTTACCAAAGGAAACGTTGTACGAAAGCTAAAATAGCAAGTTATGCATTGGGAATGCTCGATTCCGTCCATAGATGAGCTTTTCATGTTTTGTGCAAGTTGAAACATAACTTGGTCTATTGGTATCTTTACCTAGCGTAACGTTGTACGAAAGCTAAACTAGCAAGTTAGACTGCTAAGAACACTAAAGAGAGTACAACGGTCCAGTTTGATGCTTTGGGAATGCTCAATTTTTTCCATAGATGAGCTTTCAAGGTTTTGTGCAACTTCTAGCATAATTTGGTCTATTGGCATCTTTACCTAAAGAAACGTTGTACGAAAGCTAAACTAGCACGTTAGACTCCTAAGAACACTAAATAGAGTACAACGGTCCACTTTGATGATTTACGAATGCTCAATTCTGTCCATAGACGAGCTTTTCAAGTTTTGTGCAAGTTGAAACATAACTTGGTCTATTGGTATCTTTACCTAACGAAACGTTGTTCAAAAGCTAAACTAGCAAGTTAGACTGCTAAGAACACTAAATAGAGTACAACGGTTCACATTGATGCGTTGGGAATGCTCAATTCTGTCCATTGATGAGCTTTCAAGGTTTTGTGCAATTTCAAGCATAACTTGGTCTATTGGCATCTTTACCTAACGAAACGTTGTACGAAAGCTAAACTAGCACGTTAGACTCCTAAGAACACTAAATAGAGCACAATGGTCCACTTTGATGATTTACGAATGCTCAATTCTGTCCATAGACGAGCTTTTCAAGTTTTGTGCAAGTTGAAAACATAACTGGTCTATTGGTATCTTTACCTAACGAAACGTTGTTCAAAAGCTAAACTAGCAAGTTAGACTGCTAAGAACACTAAATAGAGTACAACGGTCCACATTGATGCGTTGGGAATTCTCAATTCTGTCCATAGATGAGCTTTCAAGGTTTTGTGCATTTTCAAGCATAACTTGGTGTATTGATATCTTTACCTAACGAAACATTGTACGGAAACTAAACTAGCAAGTTAGAATTCTGGGAACACTAAATAGAGTACAACGGTCCACTTTGACGCTTTACGAATGCTCAATTCTTTCCATAGACGAGCTTTTCAAGTTTTGTGCATTTTCAAACATAACTTGGTTTATTGGTATCTTTACCAAACGAAACGTTGTACGAAAGCTAAACTAGCAAGTTAGACTACTAAGCAGACTAAATAGAGTACAACGGTCCACATTTACGCATTGGGAATGCTCGATTCCGTCCATGGATGAGCTTTTCATGTTTTCTGCAAGTTGAAACATAACTTGGTCTATTGGTATCTTTACCTAACGAAACGTTGTACGAAAGCTAAACTAGCAAGTTAGACTGCTAAGAACACTAAAGAGAGTACAACGGTCCACTTTGATGCTTTAGGAATGCTCAATTCTGCCCATAGACAAACTTTTCAAGTCTTGTGCAATTTGAAACATAACTTGGTCTATTGGTATCTTTACCTAACGAAACGTTGTACGAAAGCTAAACTAGCAAGTTAGACTGCTATGAACACTAAATAGAGTGCAACTCTCCACTTTGATGCGTTGGGAACGCTCAATTCTGTCCATAGATGAGCTTTCAAGGTTTTGTGTAATTTCAAGCATAACTTGGTCTATTGGCATCTTTACCTAACGAAACGTTGTACGAAAGCTAAACTAGCATGTTAGACTCCTATAAACACTAAATAGAGTACAACGGTCCACTTTGATAATTTACGAATGCTCAATTCTGTCCATAGACGAGCTTTTCAAGTTTTGTGCATTTTCAAACATAACTTGGTTTATTGGTATTTTTACCTAACGAAACGTTGTACGAAAGCTAAACTAGCAAGTTAGACTACTAAGAATACTAAATAGGGTACAACGGTCCACATTTATGCATTGGGAATGCTCAATTCCGTCCATAGATGAGCTTTTCATGTTTTGTGCAAGTTGAAACATAACTTGGTCTATTGGTATCTTTACCTAGCGTAACGTTGTACGAAAGCTAAACTAGCAATTTAGACTGCTAAGAACACTAAATAAAGTACAACGGTCCAGTTTGATGCTTTGGGAATGCTCAATTTTTTCCATAGATGAGCTTTCAAGGTTTTGTGCAACTTCTAGCATAATTTGGTCTATTGGCATCTTTACCTAAAGAAACGTTGTACGAAAGCTAAACTAGCACGTTAGACTCCTAAGAACACTAAATAGAGTACAACGGTCCACTTTGATGATTTACGAATGCTCAATTCTGTCCATAGACGAGCTTTTCAAGTTTTGTGCAAGTTGAAACATAACTTGGTCTATTGGTATCTTTACCTAACGAAACGTTGTTCAAAAGCTAAACTAGCAAGTTAGACTGCTAAGAACACTAAATAGAGTACAACGGTTCACATTGATGCGTTGGGAATGCTCAATTCTGTCCATTGATGAGCTTTCAAGGTTTTGTGCAATTTCAAGCATAACTTGGTCTATTGGCATCTTTACCTAACGAAACGTTGTACGAAAGCTAAACTAGCACGTTAGACTCCTAAGAACACTAAATAGAGCACAATGGTCCACTTTGATGATTTACGAATGCTCAATTCTGTCCATAGACGAGCTTTTCAAGTTTTGTGCAAGTTGAAAACATAACTGGTCTATTGGTATCTTTACCTAACGAAACGTTGTTCAAAAGCTAAACAAGCAAGTTAGACTGCTAAGAACACTAAATAGAGTACAACGGTCCACATTGATGCGTTGGGAATTCTCAATTCTGTCCATAGATGAGCTTTCAAGGTTTTGTGCATTTTCAAGCATAACTTGGTGTATTGATATCTTTACCTAACGAAACATTGTACGGAAACTAAACTAGCAAGTTAGAATTCTGGGAACACTAAATAGAGTACAACGGTCCACTTTGACGCTTTACGAATGCTCAATTCTTTCCATAGACGAGCTTTTCAAGTTTTGTGCATTTTCAAACATAACTTGGTTTATTGGTATCTTTACCAAACGAAACGTTGTACGAAAGCTAAACTAGCAAGTTAGACTACTAAGCAGACTAAATAGAGTACAACGGTCCACATTTACGCATTGGGAATGCTCGATTCCGTCCATAGATGAGCTTTTCATGTTTTCTGCAAGTTGAAACATAACTTGGTCTATTGGTATCTTTACCTAACGAAACGTTGTACGAAAGCTAAACTAGCAAGTTAGACTGCTAAGAACACTAAAGAGAGTACAACGGTCCACTTTGATGCTTTAGGAATGCTCAATTCTGCCCATAGACAAACTTTTCAAGTCTTGTGCAATTTGAAACATAACTTGGTCTATTGGTATCTTTACCTAACGAAACGTTGTACGAAAGCTAAACTAGCAAGTTAGACTGCTATGAACACTAAATAGAGTGCAACTCTCCACTTTGATGCGTTGGGAATGCTCAATTCTGTCCATAGATGAGCTTTCAAGGTTTTGTGTAATTTCAAGCATAACTTGGTCTATTGGCATCTTTACCTAACGAAACGTTGTACGAAAGCTAAACTAGCATGTTAGACTCCTATGAACACTAAATAGAGTACAACGGTCCACTTTGATAATTTACGAATGCTCAATTCTGTCCATAGACGAGCTTTTCAAGTTTTGTGCATTTTCAAACATAACTTGGTTTATTGGTATTTTTACCTAACGAAACGTTGTACGAAAGCTAAACTAGCAAGTTAGACTACTAAGAATACTAAATAGGGTACAACGGTCCACATTTATGCATTGGGAATGCTCAATTCCGTCCATAGATGAGCTTTTCATGTTTTGTGCAAGTTGAAACATAACTTGGTCTATTGGTATCTTTACCTAGCGTAACGTTGTACGAAAGCTAAACTAGCAATTTAGACTGCTAAGAACACTAAATAAAGTACAACGGTCCAGTTTGATGCTTTCGGAATGCTCAATTTTTTCCATAGATGAGCTTTCAAGGTTTTGTGCAACTTCTAGCATAATTTGGTCTATTGGCATCTTTACCTAAAGAAACGTTGTACGAAAGCTAAACTAGCACGTTAGACTCCTAAGAACACTAAATAGAGTACAACGGTCCACTTTGATGATTTACGAATGCTCAATTCTGTCCATAGACGAGCTTTTCAAGTGTTGTGCAAGTTGAAACATAACTTGGTCTATTGGTATCTTTACCTAACGAAACGTTGTTCAAAAGCTAAACTAGCAAGTTAGACTGCTAAGAACACTAAATAGAGTACAACGGTCCACATTGATGCGTTGGGAATGCTCAATTCTGTCCATTGATGAGCTTTCAAGGTTTTGTGCAATTTCAAGCATAACTTGGTCTATTGGCATCTTTACCTAACGAAACGTTGTACGAAAGCTAAACTAGCACGTTAGACTCCTAAGAACACTAAATAGAGCACAATGGTCCACTTTGATGATTTACGAATGCTCAATTCTGTCCATAGACGAGCTTTTCAAGTTTTGTGCAAGTTGAAAACATAACAGGTCTATTGGTATCTTTACCTAACGAAACGTTGTTCAAAAGCTAAACTAGCAAGTTAGACTGCTAAGAACACTAAATAGAGTACAACGGTCCACATTGATGCGTTGGGAATGCTCAATTCTGTCCATAGATGAGCTTTCAAGGTTTTGTGCATTTTCAAGCATAACTTGGTGTATTGATATCTTTACCTAACGAAACATTGTACGGAAACTAAACTAGCAAGTTAGAATTCTGGGAACACTAAATAGAGTACAACGGTCCACTTTGACGCTTTACGAATGCTCAATTCTTTCCATAGACGAGCTTTTCAAGTTTTGTGCATTTTCAAACATAACTTGGTTTATTGGTATCTTTACCAAACGAAACGTTGTACGAAAGCTAAACTAGCAAGTTAGACTACTAAGCAGACTAAATAGAGTACAACGGTCCACATTTACGCATTGGGAATGCTCGATTCCGTCCATAGATGAGCTTTTCATGTTTTGTGCAAGTTGAAACATAACTTGGTCTATTGGTATCTTTACCTAACGAAACGTTGTACGAAAGCTAAACTAGCAAGTTAGACTGCTAAGAACACTAAAGAGAGTACAACGGTCCACTTTGATGCTTTGGGAATGCCCAATTCTGTCCATAGATGAGCTTTCAAGGTTTTGAGCAATTGCAAGGATAACTTGGTCTATTGGCATCTTTACCTAACGAAACGTTGTACGAAAGCTAAACTAGCACGTTAGACTTCTAAGACCACTAAATAGAGTACAACGGTCCACTTTGATGCTTTAGGAATGCTCAATTCTGCCCATAGACAAACTTTTCAAGTCTTGTGCAATTTGAAACATAACTTGGTCTATTGGTATCTTTACCTAACGAAACGTTGTACGAAAGCTAAACTAGCAAGTTAGACTGCTATGAACACTAAATAGAGTGCAACTCTCCACTTTGATGCGTTGGGAATGCTCAATTCGGTCCATAGATGAGCTTTCAAGGTTTTGTGCAATTTTAAGCATAACTTGGTGTATTGATATCTTTACCGAACGAAACAATGTACGGAAACTAAACTAGCAAGTTAGACTTCTAAGAACTCTAAACAGAGTACATCGGTCCACTTTGATGCTTTACAAATGCTCAATTCTGTCCATCGACTAGGTTTTCAAGTTTTGTGCATTTTCAAACATAACTTGGTTTATTGGCATCTTTATCGAACGAAACGTTGTTCAAAAGCTAAACTAGCAAGTTGGACTGCTAAGAACACTAAATAGTGTACAACGGTCCACATTGATGCGTTGGGAATGCTCAATTCTGTCCATAGATGAGCTTTCATGGTTTTGTGCAATTTCCAGCATAACTTGGTCTATTGGCATCTTTACCTAACGAAACGTTGTACGAAAGCTAAACTAGCACGTTTGACTTCTAAGAACACTAAATAGAGTACAACGGTCCACTTTGATAATTTACGAATGCTCAATTCTGTCCATAGACGAGCTTTTCAAGTTTTGTGCTTTTTCAAACATAACTTGGTTTATTGGCATCTTTATCAAACGAAACGTTGTACAAAAGCTAAACTAGCAAGTTACACTTCTAACAACACTAAATAGAGTACAACGGTCCACTTTGATGCTCTAGGAATGCTGAATTCTGTCCATCCATTAGCTTTTCAAGTTTTGTGCAAGTTGAAACATAACTTGGTCTATTGGTATCTTTACCTAACGAAACGTTGTTCAAAAGCTAAACTAGAAAGTTAGAATGCTAAAAACACTAAATAGAGTACAACGGTCCACATTGACGAGTTGGGAATGCTCAATTCTGTCCATAGATGAGCTTTCAAGGTTTTGTGCAATTTCAAGCATAACTTGATCTATTGGCATCTTTACCTAACGAAACGTTGTACGAAAGCTAAACTAGCACGTTAGACTCCCAAGAACACTAAATAGAGTACAACGGTCCACTTTGATGATTTACGAATGCTCAATTCTGTCCATAGACGAGCTTTTGAAGTTTTGTGCAAGTTGAAAACATAACTTGGTCAATTGGTATCTTTACCTAACGAAACGTTGTTCAAAAGCTAAACTAGCAAGTTAGACTGCTAAGAACACTAAATAGTGTACAACGGTCCACATTGATGCGTTGGGAATGCTCAATTCTGTCCATAGATGAGCTTTCATGGTTTTGTGCAATTTCCAGCATAACTTGGTCTATTGGCATCTTTACCTAACGAAACGTTGTACGAAAGCTAAACTAGCACGTTAGACTTCTAAGAACACTAAATAGAGTACAACGGTCCACTTTGATGCTTTAGGAATGCTCAATTCTGCCCATAGACAAACTTTTCAAGTCTTGTGCAATTTGAAACATAACTTGGTCTATTGGTATCTTTACCTAACGAAACGTTGTACGAAAGCTAAACTAGCAAGTTAGACTGCTATGAACACTAAATAGAGTGCAACTCTCCACTTTGATGCGTTGGGAATGCTCAATTCTGTCCATAGATGAGCTTTCAAGGTTTTGTGCAATTTCAAGCATAACTTGATCTATTGGCATCTTTACCTAACGAAACGTTGTACGAAAGCTAAACTAGCACGTTAGACAAACAAGAACACTAAATAGAGTACAACGGTCCACTTTGATGATTTACGAATGCTCAATTCTGTCCATAGACGAGCTTTTGAAGTTTTGTGCAAGTTGAAAACATAACCTTGTCTATTGGTATCTTTACCTAACGAAACGTTGTTCAAAAGCTAAACTAGCAAGTTAGACTGCTAAGAACACTAAATAGTGTACAATGGTCCACATTGATGCATTGGGAATGCTCAATTCTGTCCATAGATGAGCTTTCATGGTTTTGTGCAATTTCCAGCATAACTTGGTCTATTGGCATCTTTACCTAACGAAACGTTGTACGAAAGCTAAACTAGCACGTTTGACTTCTAAGAACACTAAATAGAGTACAACGGTCCACTTTGATAATTTACGAATGCTCAATTCTGTCCATAGACGAGCTTTTCAAGTTTTGTGCATTTTCAAACATAACTTGGTTTATTGGTATCTTTACCAAACGAAACGTTGTACGAAAGCTAAACTAGCAAGTTAGACTACTAAGCAGACTAAATAGAGTACAACGGTCCACATTTACGCATTGGGAATGCTCGATTCCGTCCATAGATGAGCTTTTCATGTTTTGTGCAAGTTGAAACATAACTTGGTCTATTGGTATCTTTACCTAACGAAACGTTGTACGAAAGCTAAACTAGCAAGTTAGACTGCTAAGAACACTAAAGAGAGTACAACGGTCCACTTTGATGCTTTAGGAATGCTCAATTCTGCCCATAGACAAACTTTTCAAGTCTTGTGCAATTTGAAACATAACTTGGTCTATTGTTATCTTTACCTAACGAAACGTTGTACGAAAGCTAAACTAGCAAGTTAGACTGCTATGAACACTAAATAGAGTGCAACTCTCCACTTTGATGCGTTGGGAATGCTCAATTCGGTCCATAGATGAGCTTTCAAGGTTTTGTGTAATTTCAAGCATAACTTGGTCTATTGGCATCTTTACCTAACGAAACGTTGTACGAAAGCTAAACTAGCATGTTAGACTCCTATGAACACTAAATAGAGTACAACGGTCCACTTTGATAATTTACGAATGCTCAATTCTGTCCATAGACGAGCTTTTCAAGTTTTGTGCATTTTCAAACATAACTTGGTTTATTGGTATTTTTACCTAACGAAACGTTGTACGAAAGCTAAACTAGCAAGTTAGACTACTAAGAATACTAAATAGGGTACAACGGTCCACATTTATGCATTGGGAATGCTCAATTCCGTCCATAGATGAGCTTTTCATGTTTTGTGCAAGTTGAAACAAAACTTGGTCTATTGGTATCTTTACCTAGCGTAACGTTGTACGAAAGCTAAACTAGCAATTTAGACTGCTAAGAACACTAAATAAAGTACAACGGTCCAGTTTGATGCTTTGGGAATGCTCAATTTTTTCCATAGATGAGCTTTCAAGGTTTTGTGCAACTTCTAGCATAATTTGGTCTATTGGCATCTTTACCTAAAGAAACGTTGTACGAAAGCTAAACTAGCACGTTAGACTCCTAAGAACACTAAATAGAGTACAACGGTCCACTTTGATGATTTACGAATGCTCAATTCTGTCCATAGACGAGCTTTTCAAGTTTTGTGCAAGTTGAAACATAACTTGGTCTATTGGTATCTTTACCTAACGAAACGTTGTTCAAAAGCTAAACTAGCAAGTTAGACTGCTAAGAACACTAAATAGAGAGTACAACGGTCCACATTGATGCGTTGGGAATGCTCAATTCTGTCCATTGATGAGCTTTCAAGGTTTTGTGCAATTTCAAGCATAACTTGGTCTATTGGCATCTTTACCTAACGAAACGTTGTACGAAAGCTAAACTAGCACGTTAGACTCCTAAGAACACTAAATAGAGTACAATGGTCCACTTTGATGATTTACGAATGCTCAATTCTGTCCATAGACGAGCTTTTCAAGTTTTGTGCAAGTTGAAAACATAACTGGTCTATTGGTATCTTTACCTAACGAAACGTTGTTCAAAAGCTAAACTAGCAAGTTAGACTGCTAAGAACACTAAATAGAGAGTACAACGGTCCACATTGATGCGTTGGGAATGCTCAATTCTGTCCATAGATGAGCTTTCAAGGTTTTGTGCATTTTCAAGCATAACTTGGTGTATTGATATCTTTACCTAACGAAACATTGTACGGAAACTAAACTAGCAAGTTAGAATTCTGGGAACACTAAATAGAGTACAACGGTCCACTTTGACGCTTTACGAATGCTCAATTCTTTCCATAGACGAGCTTTTCAAGTTTTGTGCATTTTCAAACATAACTTGGTTTATTGGTATCTTTACCAAACGAAACGTTGTACGAAAGCTAAACTAGCAAGTTAGACTACTAAGCAGACTAAATAGAGTACAACGGTACACATTTACGCATTGGGAATGCTCGATTCCGTCCATAGATGAGCTTTTCATGTTTTGTGCAAGTTGAAACATAACTTGGTCTATTGGTATCTTTACCTAACGAAACGTTGTACGAAAGCTAAACTAGCAAGCTA
The DNA here is from genome assembly GCF_013401445.1 of Tripterygium wilfordii. Classification (NCBI taxonomy): domain Eukaryota; kingdom Viridiplantae; phylum Streptophyta; class Magnoliopsida; order Celastrales; family Celastraceae; genus Tripterygium; species Tripterygium wilfordii. The sequence continues at coordinate 88,943 of NW_024056174.1, read as the reverse complement.
GACTGCTAAGAACACTAAAGAGAGTACAACGGTCCACTTTGATGCTTTGGGAATGCCCAATTCTGTCCATAGGATGTATGGCACCACAAGAGGGGGGGTGAATTGTGTCCTTAGTCAAATTTAGACTAGGTCACTCCTTTTTCGGTTTCAATGAATTATATCAAATTTCACCCTAAGCGGAAGCTAAATACCAAATTAAATTCTAGTGTATATGTATATGAGTCAAGGAGAACAATCAATTTAAACAAACTTGAATCTAGCAACCTAAATATCCAATTTCAAGTATGTATGATATGAGAATGCAATGCTAATTGAAATTGCTGGAAAGTAAAAGAGGCAAGAGATTTATAGTGGTTCGGCTTAACCCAAGCCTACTCCACTCCCCATGTCCCACTTGGGAATTTCAAACTCTCCACTATAGCTTGTTCAACCGAGTCAAGCGGAACTCATACAACCAGTGTTTTTGTAGCTCAAACACCAAACTTTACACACCGTGTGGTTTATAGCTCACCACACCAAACTCTACACACCGTGTGGTTTGTAGCTCACCACACTAACTCAATCAGCAAAATACAAGCTCAAAAATGGCTCTAAGAATAGCCGGGTATGAGATAAGTTTAGGCTCAAAGGCTGGCTCTTTAGTAGCTGGATTTGTAAGTGTCTAAGGCTCAAATGAAGCTCTTGAAAAGCTGGAATGGGAATGGTAAGCACAAAACTCAGATTTGAGAATTTTTTGGTTGCTAGGGTATGTGAAATTTTGAGTAGTGTATCAACCAACGAAAATCAGTTGTGATAAGGCTTGAATGGTGAAATGGAGATATAGAATGAAGCCTTATAGGTGCTGGAAATCAGATTGCTCAAGCAAGTAGAATGACTCTTGAGGAAATGATAAGAATCTGGTAAGAAAGGCTCAAGAGTAACAATAAAGCTTTACTTGGCTAGTGTGTATGATCTCTCTTCAAAATCAAGTATGTAATCAAGGAATGAATGAGTGAAAGAATGAAAGCTTAGAAGATGAAGAACACTTAAGAGAGAAAGAGTAATTTTCGGCCAAGTATATGCACCATAGACAAAGAGTTAGTTTTTATAGAAAATTGTGGAGTGTAAACTCATGAAATGAGGGCCATTGGATTGATATGAAAGATATGGACCCTTGGATCATTAGAGACGTTAGAAGGCTTAGAGAAGTGTGAAAATGTTTACAACAAGTCTCTTTTGGTAGGAAGAAATAATGGCTTTTGGATGGATATAGACTTTGGAGGCATCTTGGAAGATACAACAATTGACTTGAAAAAAGTTTGTCTTTTAGGTGGAGTAAATCATGGCTTTTGGATGGATATAGACTTTAGATGCATCTTGAAAGATACAACAATTGACTTGAGAAAAGTTTGTCTCTTAGGTGGAATAAATGATGGCCTTTGGATCAAATGAAGATTCAATTTTAGCCATAGGATGTAAAGTAGGAGAGATAAGAATAAAGCTTGAATCTTTGGCCATTGGATTAAAATGTGATTTTGATGTAGAGAGAATATGATCCATTGGATGTGGAGTGTCTTGGTGGGAAAGAGAAATGGTTTTGAAATAAAGCTTCCCACACATGTGAAGAGAAAAACTTGTCATAAGACTTGTTGTACCTCTTGTCTCCTCCTTTCAAATTAACTTTTCCTTCTCTTCTCTTTTTGGCTCCAAGTCTTCCAGTTAAGATGTAACTATGGTTAACTTGTCTTCTTTGCCATGTCATCAATGCCATGTCATTAATGCCGTGTCAACAATGCCATGTCAGCTGCCACGTCACGTCCGTCGATTCTGACTTTGACTAGAAAGTTAATTTTACTTCAATTGATCCCAATTAAGCTTCAAGACATCTTTGGCAAAAATTGATTATGTTGACCACGAAATTGACTTTCTTAATCATGTTTGACACTGATTAAGTCTTCATTACAGTTCGGTTAAGGTCACCATGTTGATACATGGCCAACTTGATCATCCTACACACAATTAAACTCAAGACATGCTATGTAAACCCTTTTAAGATTTCTTGCAATTAGTTCATGTTAGTTCAATAATCAAATCATCAAATAAGCACAATTGAACTAGTTTAATATAAGTCTTGAATTCCTAAACTAATCAAGTAGGCATATGCACCTAGGTTTCTCAATACAATCAATAGATCAAAGTTCAATCAAAACATGCCGTTGTAATCACTCAAACATATATTCAACATTCTCCCCCTTTTGATGATTACAAAATAACTTATGTAACTTTGAGCTATTTTCTTTAATTCACATGAGAAACTCTCCCCCTCACATTATGCTTCACACAAATAAACTTCCTATAAGCATATGTTTCAATAAACACAAGGGAATTGCAATTCAAGACAAGTAAAGTATCAATAGGCAAGGTCTATACAATATGACATTCAAGTTCCTCCCCCTTAACCTATGCATACCAAACTTTAAAGTTCAAAGTATATTTCTCCCCCTTTATTTTGTAAATGCATCCAAAAGGTGTTCAATATAAGCAATGCATAAAATTCATACACATATCAAGGAATCATTCTCATGCCAAGATTACCTCTTAAAAATTCAAATCTCTCTTGGTTTAGAGGTTTCGTTAGTATGTCCGCAAGTTGGTTCATTGTGTCCACATAATCTAATTTAATTGTCCCTTGAGTCACATGGTCTCTAATAAAATGATGCCTAATTTCAATATGTTTAGCCTTAGAATGATGCACCGGATTTTTAGAAAGGCTAATGGCACTAGTATTATCACAATATATAGGAATATCTTTTAATTTAAGTCCAAAATCATTTAGTTGTTGTCTAATCCATAAGAGTTGAGCACAACAACTCCCTATAGCCATATATTCGGCTTCGGTGGTAGATAGGGCAACACAAGGTTGTTTCTTGGAGAACCAAGAGATAAGCATACTCCCTAGGAATTGGCATGTACCCGAAGTACTCTTCCTATTTATCTTACATCCAGCAAAGTCGGCATCACTATATGCATGTAAATCAAACAATGAATTTTTGTCATACCATAAGCCAAGAGTTGATGTATGCCTAAGATACCTAAATATTCTCTTAACCGCTAGGAAATGAGAATGCATAGGCTGACTTTGAAATCTAGCACACATGCATACACTAAACATAATGTCGGGTCTACTAGAGGTCAAATACAAAAGTGAACCAATCATGGACCTATACATTTTAGAATCATAAGGCTGCCCATTTTCATCTTTGTCAAGCTTAGTAGACACACTCATGGGAGTAGGAGAAGGATTCAAGGAATCAAAACCAAACTTTTTAAGCATATCATGAATATATTTAGTTTGACTAATATGTATTCCTTTCTTAGTTTGTTTAACTTGCAGCCCTAAAAAGAATGTAAGTTCACCCATCATAGACATTTCAAATTCATTTTTCATGCAAGACTCAAAATCTTTGCACATAGCCTCATTAGTAGCACCAAATATAATGTCATCTACATATATTTGAACAATAAGCATGTCATGACCTTTTTCCTTTAAGAACAAAGTGCTATCAATTCTTCCTCTTTTAAAACCATTTTGAATTAAGAATGAGGAAAGTCTATCATACCATGCCCTAGGTGCTTGTTTCAAACCATACAAGGCTTTTGTCAATTTATAAACATGGTTTGGAAAGTTAGGATCTTCAAATCCAGGTGGTTGCTTTACATGCACATTCTCATTGATAAAACCATTCAAAAATGCGCTTTTGACATCCATTTGATAAAGTTTAAAACCTTTGAAACATGCAAATGCCATAAGCAACCTAATAGCTTCTAGCCTAGCTACGGGTGCAAATGTTTCTTCATAGTCAATCCCTTCTTCTTGGTTGTACCCTTGTGCAACCAACCTAGCCTTGTTTCTAATAACTTCACCATCTTCATTCATTTTGTTCTTAAACACCCATTTAGTTCCAATTATGGTTTGGTCTTTAGGTCTTGGAACTAGATGCCAAACTTCATTCCTAGTGAATTGATTCAACTCATCTTGCATAGCAATAATCCATTTATCATCAAGCAAAGCATCATTAATATTTCTAGGTTCTACTTGAGAAATCAAGGCATAAGAACCATGCACATCAACAATCAAAGCAGTATTCATTAAATTTACAGTCACATTATCTACCACATTAACATGCATATCACCATTATTAGGAGCTAAGTGAGATCTACGAGTCCTTACCCCTTGATGCAAATCGCCAATTATGAGTTGTTTGGGATGCTTGTGTTTGTCCTTCACTTGCAGCCATGATGTAGGAGCTGTAGTTTCACTATTGGAGGCCACGGGTGCAACCTCACTTTCTTCCAAGCCCACGGGTGCGTCACTATTTTGTGTCTCCTCGTGCTCGTTTCCTCCCTCTTTGCTTGGTCCATCATCTTTAGGTGTAGGAGAGTCATCTTTATCATCTTTTAAGCTCAACTTCTCCAAACCTAACTCAATATCATCATTCTCAAGCAAAGGGTCAAGTGCAAGAGTTTCAATAAATTTAACATGAATGGACTCTTCTATTCTCCTAGACTTTGGATTGTAAACTCTATAAGCTCTAGAAGTTAAAGCATAGCCAACAAATACACAAGGAGTAGATTTTGCATCAAATTTATCTAAGTCATCCTTAGTGTTTAGTACATAACATTTGCAACCAAAAACTCTAAAGTAGTCAACCTTAGGTTTTCTATCATTCCAAATCTCATAAGGTGTCTTATTTATCTTCTTTCTAATAGACAACCTATTTGTAACATAGCATGCACAATTAATGGCCTCGGCCCACAAGAACTTAGGCAAATCATGTTCACAAAGCATAGTCCTAGCAATTTCTTGCAAAGTTCTATTTTTCCTTTCTACTACCCCATTTTGTTGGGGTGTTCTAGGTGAAGAGAAATCATGTCTAATGCCATATTCATCACATAGATCAATAAATGCATGATTATCAAATTCTCCTCCATGATCACTCCTAATCTTGCTAATGCTTATGTTCTTTTCATTTTGAAGCCTCTTGATTAGTTTTGAAAACTCATGAATGGTCTCATGTTTATGTGCAAGGAAAATCACCCAAGTATATCTAGAATAGTCATCAACAATCACAAAAGCATAGGATCCACCACCTAGACTTTTGACTCTACTTGGACCAAACAAATCAAGATGCAAAAGTTCTAAAACCCTAGTAGTTGAAATCTGGTTTTTAGACTTGAAAGACTCCCTAGTGTGTTTTCCACTAATGCATGGCTCACAAGCATCATACATGTCAAAGTTCAAAGAAGGTATGCCTCTAACAAGATTATTTCTAACCAATTTTTCAATTGTAGAAATTCCTATATGTCCTAATCTTCTATGCCATATATTCACATCACTAACATTGGAAATCAAGCATTTAAGCTTGCAATCATTCAAGTCTTTCAAATTAATAGAATACACATTACCATCTCTTTTTCCTACAAGCACACATTCATTCATGGCATTTAAAAACTCACACTTTGAATCATCAAAACATATGCGCAAGCCACCATCACACAATTGAGAAATACTAAGAAGGTTAAAAGACAATCCATCAACTAATTGCACATTAGAGATAGAGAAAGAGGATACATCACCTATGGATCCTTGACCAAGGATCCTACCCTTCTTGTTGTCACCAAAAGTCACATGACCACCATTAGAGAACTTCTTGAGAGAAGAAAAAGAACTTGAGTTCCCGGTCATGTGTCTTGAGCAACCACTATCCAAGTACCACTTGGAAGCCTTAGAACTTTTGATTTTCAAGACCACCTACATTAATTCAATTCGCTTTAGGTACCCAATTTCTTTTGGGTCCTACGAGGTTAGCATCAAGAATCTTGGTTCCCTTTGGAACCCACATTTGCGTAACTTTCTTGCCAAACACATATTGAAACTTTGGAAAAACTTTGGCATTCAAGTTATGCATATATGTATCATTTGAAGAATGAAATGAAGTGCTAGCATACATAGAGCCTTGTGGAGCTCTAGGAACCCTAGAATACCTTATGGGTTGCCCTAATTTCTTAGGAAACCCTACGGGTCTCTTGGGACCAGATTTGATATCCTTCTTCAAAGGCGGATTTGGCACACCCCTAATGGGAATAGGCCTATGTCCCACGGATTGGACAAATGATACATGTTCATGATGTGATTTCGAAGTACTAGCATGCATATCATTCAAAGCATTGTAGTTAGGAGGTGAAAAAATCATTTTCTTAGGAAAACAATCCTCCTTCATGTCATTCAAGGAATGCAAATATCCATGTGATACGAAAGATGTAGAAATATCATGCATATCACATTTCTTCAATTTTACATCATCACCAACATAACCTAAACCCGATTTGTCCAAAGATTGTCTAAGGCATGATAAGAGTGAATCAAGTCTAGAAGATCCCACACTAAACTTCGAGAACGATTTCTCTAGATCCTCATATCTTAATTTCAAAGCATCTAATTCATTTTGAACAATAGAGTTATCATGTGACTCTTGGTTCTCATTAGGCACAATAGCAATCAATTTCAAATCATCATACTCTTCTTGCAAGGTACTAAGTTTAAATTGCAAATCTTCAATCAAGGGTTCATGATCACACTTAGATATGTTATTAGCACACATGGCAGCAAGCATATCGCACTTTTCATCACATTTAGCATTTAGATCATCAATGGTCTTTTCATGCTCTTCTACCTTAGCATTTAAACAATCAATCTCATTTTTTAATTGTTTCTTTTCCTTATGCATTTTCCTATTCTTAGCATTCATGTCATTGAGTAAGGAAAGCAAATCATCAATAGACACATCATCATCATCATGATCAAAAGAATTTACCTCCTCATCCGGATTGGATGAGTTTCCTTTGGCCATCAAGCAAAATCTAGCAAACTCATCCTCACTTGAAGAGCTTTCGGAGTCCGAATCACTCCAAGTAGCTTTGAAGGCTCTCTTGGTTTGCTCCTTGCTCTTTTCTTTCTTCTTTGGACACTCATACTTCATGTGTCCCTTCTTACCACACTCAAAGCACCTCAAATCTTTCTCTTGCTCCTCATGGTTCCCTTTTGAGTCGTTTTGATCCCCATGGCCAGATTTGAAGTTGTCCCTCCTTGAGTGGCCAAAAAGTCTACCACCTTGCTTCTTCTTGTTTATCAAGTATCTCTTGAATCTTCTTGTCATTAGGGCTACTTCCTCATCACTCAAATCATCTCCACTATCACCCTTGGAGGGCAAAAGCAATGCTCTTCTTTTTGGTGTCCTCTTTTTGAGCTTCTCTTGCCTTCAAATTTGTCTCATATACCAGAAGTGATCCTACAAGCTCATCCAACTTCAAAACTTTGAGATCTTTAGCTTCTTGGATGGCTGTCACTTTGGCATCCCATGCTTCCGGAAGACTTCTCAAGTACTTTTGCACCTTTTCTTGATTGGAGAATGTCTTCCCTAAAGATTCAAGAGAATTCAGAATTTTGGTTAGTCTAATATCCATATCGGTAATAGACTCATGTGAAAGCATAGTGAACAATTCATATGAATGCATGAGCATGTTAATCTTAGACTCCTTTACTTGATTAGTTCCCTCATGCTTCATCTCTAACCTAGTCCACATATCTTGAGCCGAAATGCATGTAGAAATATGTTTAGCTTCAATTGAATTCAATGCATTAAATAAAATAGACATAGCTTTAGCATTCAAAGAAATCTTTTTCTTATCATTATCATCCCATTTATCCCTAGGTTTTGAAATCTCTTTTTCGACATCACCAATCTTGGTGGTGATGGTAGGCTCATAAGGTCCATCCTCTATGACATACCACAAATCAATATCTAGAGACATGAAATAAAGTTTCATTCTCATCTTCCAATGGTCATAGTCTTCTCCATCAAAGTATGGAGGTCTACCACTAGATTGACCCTCTAATACATGATCATGTCTACCACTAGTAGATGCCATATCAAGAATTACAAATAATGCACAAGACAATTACTTCTATATGCAAGTAACCTGCTTCGATACCACTTGTTAGGATGTATGGCACCACAAGAGGGGGGGTGAATTGTGTCCTTAGTCAAATTTAGACTAGGTCACTCCTTTTTCGGTTTCAATGAATTATATCAAATTTCACCCTAAGCGGAAGCTAAATACCAAATTAAATTCTAGTGTATATGTATATGAGTCAAGGAGAACAATCAATTTAAACAAACTTGAATCTAGCAACCTAAATATCCAATTTCAAGTATGTATGATATGAGAATGCAATGCTAATTGAAATTGCTGGAAAGTAAAAGAGGCAAGAGATTTATAGTGGTTCGGCTTAACCCAAGCCTACTCCACTCCCCAAGTCCCACTTGGGAATTTCAAACTCTCCACTATAGCTTGTTCAACCGAGTCAAGCGGAACTCATACAACCAGTGTTTTTGTAGCTCAAACACCAAACTTTACACACCGTGTGGTTTATAGCTCACCACACCAAACTCTACACACCGTGTGGTTTGTAGCTCACCACACTAACTCAATCAGCAAAATACAAGCTCAAAAATGGCTCTAAGAATAGCCGGGTATGAGATAAGTTTAGGCTCAAAGGCTGGCTCTTTAGTAGCTGGATTTGTAAGTGTCTAAGGCTCAAATGAAGCTCTTGAAAAGCTGGAATGGGAATGGTAAGCACAAAACTCAGATTTGAGATATTTTTGGTTGCTAGGGTATGTGAAATTTTGAGTAGTGTATCAACCAACGAAAATCAGTTATGATAAGGCTTGAATGGTGAAATGGAGATATAGAATGAAGCCTTATAGGTGCTGGAAATCAGATTGCTCAAGCAAGTAGAATGACTCTTGAGGAAATGATAAGAATCTGGTAAGAAAGGCTCAAGAGTAACAATAAAGCTTTACTTGGCTAGTGTGTATGATCTCTCTTCAAAATCAAGTGTGTAATCAAGGAATGAATGAGTGAAAGAATGAAAGCTTAGAAGATGAAGAACACTTAAGAGAGAAAGATGTAATTTTCCGGCCAAGTATATGCACCATAGACAAAGAGTTAGTTTTTTATAGAAAATTGTGGAGTGTAAGCTCATGAAATGAGGGCCATTGGATTGATATGAAAGATATGGACCCTTGGATCATTAGAGACGTTAGAAGGCTTAGAGAAGTGTGAAAATGTTTACAACAAGTCTCTTTTGGTAGGAAGAAATAATGGCTTTTGGATGGATATAGACTTTGGAGGCATCTTGGAAGATACAACAATTGACTTGAAAAAAGTTTGTCTTTTAGGTGGAGTAAATCATGGCTTTTGGATGGATATAGACTTTAGATGCATCTTGAAAGATACAACAATTGATCTTGAGAAAAGTTTGTCTCTTAGGTGGAATAAATGATGGCCTTTGGATCAACTGAAGATTCAATTTTAGCCATAGGATGTAAAGTAGGAGAGATAAGAATAAAGCTTGAATCTTTGGCCATTGGATTAAATGTGATTTTTGATGTAGAGAGAATATGATCCATTGGATGTGGAGTGTCTTGGTGGGAAAGAGAAATGGTTTTGAAATAAAGCTTCCCACACATGTGAAGAGAAAAAACTTGTCATAAGACTTTGTTGTACCTCTTGTCTCCTCCTTTCAAATTAACTTTTCCTTCTCTTCTCTTTTTGGCTCCAAGCTTCCAGTTAAGATGTAACTATGGTTAATGTTTCTTTGCCATGTCATCAATGCCATGTCACTTAATGCCGTGTCAACAATGCCATGTCAGCTGCCACGTCACGTCCGTCGATTCTGACTTTGACTAGAAAGTAATTTTACTTCAATTGATCCCAATTAAGCTTCAAGACATCTTTGGCAAAACTGATTATGTTGACCACGAAATTGACTTTCTAAATCATGGTTTGACACTGATTAGTCTTCATACAGTTCGGTTAAGGTCACCATGTTGATACATGGCCAACTCTGCTCATACTACACAACAATTAAACTCAAGACATGCTATGTAAACCCTTTTAGGATTCTTGCAATAGTTCATGTTAGTTCAATAATCAAATCATCAAATAAGCACCAATTGAACTAGTTAATATAAGTCTTGAATTCCTAAACTAATCAAGTAGGCATATGCACCTAGGTTTCTCAATACAATCAATAGATCAAAGTTCAATCAAAACATGCCGTTGTAATCACTCAAACATATATACAACAAATTCTTTCCATAGACAAACTTTTCAAGTCTTGTGCAATTTGAAACATAACTTGGTCTATTGGTATCTTTACCTAACGTAACGTTGTACGAAAGCTAAACTAGCAAGTTAGACTGCTAAGAACACTAAATAAAGAGTACAACGGTCCACTTTGATGCTTTGGGAATGCTCAATTTTCCATAGATGAGCTTTCAAGGTTTTGTGCAATTTCAAGCATAACTTGGTCTATTGGCATCTTTACCTAACGAAACGTTGTACGAAAGCTAAACTAGCAAGTTAGACTCCTAAGAACACTAAATAGAGTACAACGGTCCACTTTGATGCTTTACGAATGCTCAATTCTGTCCATAGACGAGCTTTTCAAGTTTTGTGCATTTTCAAACATAACTTGGTCTATTGTATCTTTACCTAACGAAACGTTGTACGAAAGCTAACTAGCAAGTTAGACTGCTAAGAACACTAAATAGAGTACAACGGTCCACTTTATGCTTTGGGAATGCTCAATTCTGTCCATAGATGAGCTTTCAAGTTTTGTGCATTTGAAACATAACTTGGTGTATTGGTATCTTTACCTAACGAAACGTTGTACGAAAGCTAAACTAGCAAGTTAGACTACTAAGAACACTAAATAGAGTAAACGGTCCACTTTGATGCTTGGGAATGCTCAATTCTGTCCATAGATGAGCTTTCAAGTTTTGTGCAAGTTGAAACATAACTTGTGTTATTCGTATCTTTACCTAACGAAACGTTGTACGAAAGCTAAACTAGCAAGTTAGACTGCTAAGAACACTAAATAGAGTACAACGGTCCACTTTGATGCTTTGGGAATGCTCAATTCTGTCCATAGATGAGCTTTCAAGGTTTTGTGCAATTCAAGCATAACTTGGTCTATTGGCATCTTTACCTAACGAAACGTTGTACGAAAGCTAAACTAGCACGTTAGACTCTAAGAACACTAAATAGAGTACAACGGTCCACTTTGATGCTTTAGAATGCTCAATTCTGTCCATAGACGAGCTTTTCAAGTTTTGTGCAATTTGAAACATAACTTGGTCTATTGGTATCTTTACCTAACGAAACGTTGTACGAAAGCTAAACTAGCAAGTTAGACTGCTAAGAACACTAAATAGAGTACAACGGTCCACTTTGATGCTTTGGGAATGCTCAATTCTGTCCATAGATGAGCTTTCAAGTTTTGTGCAATTTCAACATAACTTGGTCTATTGGTTCTTTACCTAACGAAACGTTGTACGAAAGCTAAACTAGCACGTTAGACTCTAAGAACACTAAATAGAGTACAACGGTCCACTTTGATGCTTTACGAATGCTCAATTCTGTCCATAGACGAGCTTTCAAGTTTTGTGCAATTTGAAACATAACTTGGTCTATTGGTATCTTTACCTAACGAAACGTTGTAAAAGCTAAACTAGCAAGTTAGATCTAAGAACACTAAATAGAGTACAACGGTCCACTTTGATGCTTTACGAATGCTCAATTCTGTCCATAGACGAGCTTTTCAAGTTTTGTGCAAGTTGAAACATAACTTGGTCTATTGGTATCTTTACCTAACGAAACGTTGTAAAAGCTAAACTAGCAAGTTAGACTGCTAAGAACACTAAATAGAGTACAACGGTCCACTTTGATGCTTTACGAATGCTCAATTCTGTCCATAGATGAGCTTTTCAAGTTTTGTGCAAGTTGAAACATAACTTGGTCTATTGGTATCTTTACCTAACGAAACGTTGTAAAAGCTAAACTAGCAAGTTAGACTGCTAAGAACACTAAATAGAGTACAACGGTCCACTTTGATGTTGGAATGCTCAATTCTGTCCATAGATGAGCTTTCAAGTTTTGTGCAATTTCAATAACTTGGTCTATTGGCATCTTTACCTAACGAAACGTTGTACGAAAGCTAAACTAGCAGTTAGACCTAAGAACACTAAATAGAGTACAACGGTCCACTTTGATGCTTTACGAATGCTCAATTCTGTCCATAGATGAGCTTTCAAGTTTTGTGCAATTTAAACATAACTTGGTCTATTGGTATCTTTACCTAACGAAACGTTGTACGAAAGCTAAACTAGCACGTTAGACTCTAAGAACACTAAATAGAGTACAACGGTCCACTTTGATGCTTTAGGAATGCTCAATTCTGTCCATAGACGAGCTTTTCAAGTTTGTGCAATTTGAAACATAACTTGGTCTATTGGTATCTTTACCTAACGAAACGTTGTACGAAAGCTAAACTAGCAAGTTAGATGCTAAGAACACTAAATAGAGTACAACGGTCCACTTTGATGCTTTGGGAATGCTCAATTCTGTCCATAGATGAGCTTTCAAGGTTTTGTGCAATTTCAAGCATAACTTGGTCTATTGGCATCTTTACCTAACGAAACGTTGTACGAAAGCTAAACTAGCAGTTAGACTCTAAGAACACTAAATAGAGTACAACGGTCCACTTTGATGCTTTACGAATGCTCAATTCTGTCCATAGACGAGCTTTTCAAGTTTTGTGCAATTTGAAACATAACTTGGTCTATTGGTATCTTTACCTAACGAAACGTTGTCAAAAGCTAAACTAGCAAGTTAGATGCTAAGAACACTAAATAGAGTACAACGGTCCACTTTGATGCTTTGGGAATGCTCAATTCTGTCCATAGATGAGCTTTCAAGTTTTGTGCAATTTCAAGCATAACTTGGTCTATTGGCATCTTTACCTAACGAAACGTGTACGAAAGCTAAACTAGCACGTTAGACTCTAAGAACACTAAATAGAGTACAACGGTCCACTTTGATGCTTTACGAATGCTCAATTCTGTCCATAGACGAGCTTTCAAGTTTTGTGCAATTTGAAACATAACTTGGTCTATTGGTATCTTTACCTAACGAAACGTTGTACAAAAGCTAAACTAGCAAGTTAGACTGCTAAGAAACTAAATAGAGTACAACGGTCCACTTTGATGCTTTGGGAATGCTCAATTCTGTCCATAGATGAGCTTTCAAGGTTTTGTGCAATTTCAAGCATAACTTGGTCTATTGGCATCTTTACCTAACGAAACGTTGTACGAAAGCTAAACTAGCACGTTAGACTCTAAGAACACTAAATAGAGTACAACGGTCCACTTTGATGCTTTACGAATGCTCAATTCTGTCCATAGACGAGCTTTTCAAGTTTTGTGCAATTTGAAACATAACTTGGTCTATTGGTATCTTTACCTAACGAAACGTTGTAAAAGCTAAACTAGCAAGTTAGATCTAAGAACACTAAATAGAGTACAACGGTCCACTTTGATGCTTTGGAATGCTCAATTCTGTCCATAGATGAGCTTTTCAAGTTTTGTGCAATTTCAACATAACTTGGTCTATTGGCATCTTTACCTAACGAAACGTTGTACGAAAGCTAAACTAGCGTTAGACTCTAAGAACACTAAATAGAGTACAACGGTCCACTTTGATGATTTACGAATGCTCAATTCTGTCCATAGACGAGCTTTTCAAGTTTTGTGCAATTTAAACATAACTTGGTCTATTGGTATCTTTACCTAACGAAACGTTGTAAAAGCTAAACTAGCAAGTTAGACTCTAAGAACACTAAATAGAGTACAACGGTCCACTTTGATGCTTTGGAATGCTCAATTCTGTCCATAGATGAGCTTTCAAGTTTTGTGCAATTTCAACATAACTTGGTCTATTGGCATCTTTACCTAACGAAACGTTGTACGAAAGCTAAACTAGCAAGTTAGACTGCTAAGAACACTAAATAGAGTACAACGGTCCACTTTGATGATTTACGAATGCTCAATTCTGTCCATAGACGAGCTTTCAAGTTTTGTGCATTTCAAACATAACTTGGTCTATTGGCATCTTTACCTAACGAAACGTTGTACGAAAGCTAAACTAGCAAGTTAGACTCTAAGAACACTAAATAGAGTACAACGGTCCACTTTGATGTTGGAATGCTCAATTCTGTCCATAGATGAGCTTTTCAAGTTTTGTGCAAGTTGAAACATAACTTGGTCTATTGGTATCTTTACCTAACGAAACGTTGTACGAAAGCTAAACTAGCAAGTTAGACTGCTAAGAACACTAAATAGAGTACAACGGTCCACTTTGATGCTTTGGGAATGCTCAATTCTGTCCATAGATGAGCTTTTGTGCATTATTGGTGTGAGAGCACATAACATAACTTGGTCTATTGATATCTTTACCTAACGAAACGTGTTCGAAAGCTAAACTAGCAAGACTTCTACAACACTATAGAGTACAACGTCCACTTTGATGCTTTAGGAATGCTCAATTCTGTCCTATACATGAGCTTTTCAAGTTTGTGCATTGCAACATAACTTGGTCTATTGGTATCTTTACCTAACGAACGTTGTACGAAAGCTAAACTAGCATTTAGACGCTAAGAACACTAAATAGATACAACGGTCCACTTTGATGCTTGGGAATGCTCAATTTTCCATAGATGAGCTTTTCAAGTTTTGTGCAATTGAAACATAACTTGGTCTATTGGTCTTTACCTAACGAAACGTTGTACGAAAGCTAAACTAGCACGTTAGACTCTAAGAAACTAAATAGAGTACAACGGTCCACTTTGATGCTTTGAATGCTCAATTTCTGTCCATATGACGCTTTTCAAGTTTTGTGCAATTTAAACATAACTTGGTCTATTGGTATCTTACCTAACGAACGTTGTACGAAAGCTAAACTAGCAAGTTAGACTCCTAAGAAACTAAATAGAGTACAACGGTCCACTTTGATGCTTGGATGCTCATTCTGTCCATAGATGAGCTTTTCAAGTTTTGTGCAATTTAAACTAACTTGGTCTATTGGCATCTTTACCTAACGAAACGTTGTACGAAAGCTAAACTAGCACGTTAGACTCTAAGAACACTAAATAGAGTACAACGGTCCACTTTGATGCTTTACGAATGCTCAATTCTGTCCATAGACGAGCTTTCAAGTTTTGTGCATTTTCAAACATAACTTGGTTATTGGTATCTTTACCTAACGAAACGTTGTACGAAAGCTAAACTAGCAAGTTAGACTCTAAGAAGACTAAATAGAGTAAAACGGTCCACTTTGATGCATTGGAATGCTCAATTCGTCCATAGATGAGCTTTCATGTTTTGTGCAAGTTGAAACATAACTTGGTGTATTCGTATCTTTACCTAACGAAACGTTGTACGAAAGCTAAACTAGCACGTTAGACTCTAAGAACACTAAATAGAGTACAACGGTCCACTTTGATGCTTTAGGAATGCTCAATTCTGTCCATAGATAACTTTTCAAGTCTTGTGTGCAATTTGAAACATAACTTGGTCTATTGGTATCTTTACCTAACGTAAACGTTGTACGAAAGCTAAACTAGCAATTAGACTGCTAAGAACACTAAATAAGTACAACGGTCCACTTTGATGCTTTGAATGCTCAATTTTTTCCATAGATGAGCTTTCAAGTTTTGTGCAATTTCAAGCATAACTTGGTCTATTGGCATCTTTACCTAACGAAACGTTGTACGAAAGCTAAACTAGCACGTTAGACTCTAAGAACACTAAATAGAGTACAACGGTCCACTTTGATGCTTTACGAATGCTCAATTCTGTCCATAGACGAGCTTTTCAAGTTTTGTGCAAGTTGAAACATAACTTGGTCTATTGGTATCTTTACCTAACGAAACGTTGTACAAAGCTAAACTAGCAAGTTAGAATGCTAAGAACACTAAATAGAGTACAACGGTCCACTTTGATACTTTGAATGCTCAATTCTGTCCATAGATGAGCTTTCAAGGTTTTGTGCAATTTCAGCATAACTTGGTCTATTGTCATCTTTACCTAACGAAACGTTGTACGAAAGCTAAACTAGCACGTTGACTTCTAAGAACACTAAATAGAGTACAACGGTCCACTTTGATAATTTACGAATGCTCAATTCTGTCCATAGACGAGCTTTCAAGTTTGTGCATTTCAAACATAACTTGGTCTATTGGCATCTTTATAACGAAACGTTGTACAAAGCTAAACTAGCAAGTTACACTTCTAAGAACACTAAATAGAGTACAACGGTCCACTTTGATGCTTAGGAATGCTCAATTCTGTCCATAGATGAGCTTTTCATGTTTTGTGCAAGTTGAAACATAACTTGGTCTATTGGTATCTTTACCTAACGAACGTTGTACGAAAGCTAAACTAGCAATTTAGACTGCTAAAACACTAAATAGAGTACAACGGTCCACTTTGATGCTTTACGAATGCTCAATTTTCCATAGATGAGCTTTCAAGTTTTGTGCAATTTCAAGCATAACTTGGTCTATTGGCATCTTTACCTAACGAAACGTTGTACGAAAGCTAAACTAGCACGTTAGACTCTAAGAACACTAAATAGAGTACAACGGTCCACTTTGATGCTTTACGAATGCTCAATTCTGTCCATAGATGAGCTTTCAAGTTTTGTGCAAGTTGAAACATAACTTGGTCTATTGGTATCTTTACCTAACGAAACGTTGTTCAAAGCTAAACTAGCAAGTTAGACTGCTAAGAACACTAAATAGAGTACAACGGTCCACTTGATGCGTTGGAATGCTCAATTCTGTCCATAGATGAGCTTTCAAGGTTTTGTGCAATTTCAAGCATAACTTGGTCTATTGGCATCTTTACCTAACGAAACGTTGTACGAAAGCTAAACTAGCAAGTTAGACTCCAAGAACACTAAATAGAGTACAACGGTCCACTTTGATGATTCGAATGCTCAATTCTGTCCATAGACGAGCTTTTCAAGTTTTGTGCAAGTTGAAACATAACTTGGTCTATTGGTATCTTTACCTAACGAAACGTTGTTCAAAAGCTAAACTAGCAAGTTAGACTGCTAAGAACACTAAATAGAGTACAACGGTCCACTTGATGCTTGGGAATGCTCAATTCTGTCCATAGATGAGCTTTCAAGTTTTGTGCAATTTCAAGCATAACTTGGTCTATTGGCATCTTTACCTAACGAAACGTTGTACGAAAGCTAAACTAGCACGTTAGACTCTAAGAACACTAAATAGAGTACAACGGTCCACTTTGATGCTTTACGAATGCTCAATTCTGTCCATAGACGAGCTTTTCAAGTTTTGTGCATTTTCAAACATAACTTGGTTTTGGTATCTTTACCTAACGAAACGTTGTACGAAAGCTAAACTAGCAAGTTAGACTCTAAGAACACTAAATAGAGTACAACGGTCCACATTTATGCTTGGGAATGCTCAATTCTGTCCATAGATGAGCTTTTCAAGTTTTGTGCAAGTTGAAACATAACTTGGTCTATTGTATCTTTACCTAACGAAACGTTGTACGAAAGCTAAACTAGCAAGTTAGACTCTAAGAACACTAAATAGAGTACAACGGTCCACTTTGATGCTTTAGGAATGCTCAATTCTGTCCATAGACTTTTCAAGTTTTGTGCATTTGAAACATAACTTGGTCTATTGGTATCTTTACCTAACGAAACGTTGTACGAAAGCTAAACTAGCAATTAGACTGCTAAGAACACTAAATAGAGTACAACGGTCCACTTTGATGCTTTGGAATGCTCAATTCTGTCCATAGATGAGCTTTTCAAGTTTTGTGCAATTTCAAGCATAACTTGGTCTATTGGCATCTTTACCTAACGAAACGTTGTACGAAAGCTAAACTAGCACGTTAGACTCTAAGAACACTAAATAGAGTACAACGGTCCACTTTGATGCTTTGAATGCTCAATTCTGTCCATAGACGAGCTTTTCAAGTTTTGTGCAAGTTGAAACATAACTTGGTCTATTGGTATCTTTACCTAACGAAACGTTGTACAAAGCTAAACTAGCAAGTTAGACTGCTAAGAACACTAAATAGAGTACAACGGTCCACTTTGATGCTTGGAATGCTCAATTCTGTCCATAGATGAGCTTTCAAGTTTTGTGCAATTTCAAGCATAACTTGGTCTATTGGCATCTTTACCTAACGAAACGTTGTACGAAAGCTAAACTAGCACGTTGACTCTAAGAACACTAAATAGAGTACAACGGTCCACTTTGATGCTTTACGAATGCTCAATTCTGTCCATAGACGAGCTTTTCAAGTTTTGTGCATTTTCAAAATAACTTGGTCTATTGGCATCTTTACCTAACGAAACGTTGTACAAAGCTAAACTAGCAAGTTAGACTGCTAAGACACTAAATAGAGTACAACGGTCCACTTTGATGCTTGAATGCTCAATTCTGTCCATAGATGAGCTTTCAAGTTTTGTGCAAGTTTCAAATAACTTGGTCTATTGGTATCTTTACCTAACGAAACGTTGTACGAAAGCTAAACTAGCAATTAGACTGCTAAGAACACTAAATAGAGTACAACGGTCCACTTTGATGCTTTGAATGCTCAATTCTGTCCATAGATGAGCTTTCAAGTTTTGTGCAATTTCAAATAACTTGGTCTATTGGCATCTTTACCTAACGAAACGTTGTACGAAAGCTAAACTAGCAAGTTAGACTCTAAGAACACTAAATAGAGTACAACGGTCCACTTTGATGCTTTAGAATGCTCAATTCTGTCCATAGATGAGCTTTCAAGTTTTGTGCTTTCAAACATAACTTGGTCTATTGGTATCTTTACCTAACGAAACGTTGTACGAAAGCTAAACTAGCAAGTTAGACTCTAAGAACACTAAATAGAGTACAACGGTCCACTTTGATGCTTGGGAATGCTCAATTCTGTCCATAGATGAGCTTTTCAAGTTTTGTGCAATTGAAACATAACTTGGTCTATTGTATCTTTACCTAACGAAACGTTGTACGAAAGCTAAACTAGCAAGTTAGACTCTAAGAACACTAAATAGAGTACAACGGTCCACTTTGATGCTTGGAATGCTCAATTCTGTCCATAGATGAGCTTTCAAGTTTTGTGCAATTTGAAACATAACTTGGTCTATTGGTATCTTTACCTAACGAAACGTTGTACGAAAGCTAAACTAGCAAGTTAGACTTAAGAACACTAAATAGAGTACAACGGTCCACTTTGATGCTTTGGAATGCTCAATTCTGTCCATAGATGAGCTTTCAAGTTTTGTGCAATTTCAAGCATAACTTGGTCTATTGGCATCTTTACCTAACGAAACGTTGTACGAAAGCTAAACTAGCAAGTTAGACTCTAAGAACACTAAATAGAGTACAACGGTCCACTTTGATGCTTTACGAATGCTCAATTCTGTCCATAGACGAGCTTTTCAAGTTTTGTGCAAGTTGAAACATAACTTGGTCTATTGGTATCTTTACCTAACGAAACGTTGTACAAAAGCTAAACTAGCAAGTTAGACTGCTAAGAACACTAAATAGAGTACAACGGTCCACTTTGATGCTTTGAATGCTCAATTCTGTCCATAGATGAGCTTTCAAGTTTTGTGCAATTTCAAGCATAACTTGGTCTATTGGCATCTTTACCTAACGAAACGTTGTACGAAAGCTAAACTAGCACGTTAGACTTCTAAGAACACTAAATAGAGTACAACGGTCCACTTTGATATTTACGAATGCTCAATTCTGTCCATAGACGAGCTTTTCAAGTTTTGTGCATTTCAAACATAACTTGGTTTATTGGCATCTTTACCTAACGAAACGTTGTACAAAGCTAAACTAGCAAGTTAGACTCTAAGAACACTAAATAGAGTACAACGGTCCACTTTGATGCTTGGGAATGCTCAATTCTGTCCATAGATGAGCTTTCAGTTTTGTGCAAGTTGAAACATAACTTGGTCTATTGGTATCTTTACCTAACGAAACGTTGTACGAAAGCTAAACTAGCAATTAGACTGCTAAGAACACTAAATAGAGTACAACGGTCCACTTTGATGCTTTGAATGCTCAATTCTGTCCATAGATGAGCTTTCAAGGTTTTGTGCAATTTCAAGCATAACTTGGTCTATTGGCATCTTTACCTAACGAAACGTTGTACGAAAGCTAAACTAGCACGTTAGACTCTAAGAACACTAAATAGAGTACAACGGTCCACTTTGATGCTTTACGAATGCTCAATTCTGTCCATAGATGAGCTTTTCAAGTTTTGTGCAAGTTGAAACATAACTTGGTCTATTGGTATCTTTACCTAACGAAACGTTGTACGAAAGCTAAACTAGCAAGTTAGACTGCTAAGAACACTAAATAGAGTACAACGGTCCACTTTGATGCTTGGGAATGCTCAATTCTGTCCATAGATGAGCTTTCAAGTTTTGTGCAATTTCAAGCATAACTTGGTCTATTGGCATCTTTACCTAACGAAACGTTGTACGAAAGCTAAACTAGCACGTTAGACTAAGAACACTAAATAGAGTACAACGGTCCACTTTGATGATTTACGAATGCTCAATTCTGTCCATAGACGAGCTTTTCAAGTTTTGTGCAAGTTGAAACATAACTTGGTCTATTGGTATCTTTACCTAACGAAACGTTGTTCAAAGCTAAACTAGCAAGTTAGACTGCTAAGAACACTAAATAGAGTACAACGGTCCACTTTGATGCTTGGAATGCTCAATTCTGTCCATAGATGAGCTTTCAAGGTTTTGTGCAATTTCAAGCATAACTTGGTCTATTGGCATCTTTACCTAACGAAACGTTGTACGAAAGCTAAACTAGCACGTTAGACTCCTAAGAACACTAAATAGAGTACAACGGTCCACTTTGATGCTTTACGAATGCCCAATTCTGTCCATAGACGAGCTTTTTCCAAGTTTTGTGCAAGTTGAAACATAACTTGGTCTATTGGTATCTTTACCTAACGAAACGTTGTTCAAAAGCTAAACTAGCAAGTTTAGACTGCTAAGAACACTAAATAGAGTACAACTGGTCCGCATTGATGCGTTGGGAATGCTCAATTCTGTCCATAGATGAACTTTCAAGGTTTTGTGCAATTTCAAGCATAACTTGATCTATTGCATCTTTACCTAACGAACGTTGTACGAAAGCTAAACTAGCCGTTTAGACTCCTAAGAACACTAAAATAGAGTACAACGGTCCACTTTGATGCATTTACGAATGCCCAATTCTGTCCATAGACGAGCTTTTCAAGTTTTGTGCAAGTTGAAACATAACTTGGTCCTATTGGTATCTTACCTAACGAAACGTTGTTCAAAGCTAAAACTAGCAAGTTAGACTGCTAAGAACACTAAATAGAGTACAACGGTCCACATTGACGCGTTGGGAATGCTCAATTCTGTCCATAGATGAGCTTTCAAGGTTTTGTGCAATTTCAAGCATAACTTGATCTATTGGCATCTTTACCTAACGAAACGTTGTACGAAAGCTAAACTAGCACGTTAGACTCCTAAGAACACTAAATAGAGTACAACGGTCCACTTTGATGCTTTACGAATGCCCAATTCTGTCCATAGACGAGCTTTTCAAGTTTTGTGGCAAGTTGAAACATAACTTGGTCTATTGGTATCTTTACCTAACGAAACGTTGTTCAAAAGCTAAACTAGCAAGTTAGACTGCTAAGAACACTAAATAGAGTACAACGGTCCACATTGACGCGTTGGAATGCTCAATTCTGTCCATAGATGAGCTTTCAAGGTTTTGTGCAATTTCAAGCATAACTTGATCTATTGGCATCTTTACCTAACGAAACGTTGTACAAAAGCTAAACTAGCACGTTAGACTCCCAAGAACACTAAATAGAGTACAACGGTCCACTTTGATGCTTTACGAATGCTCAATTCTGTCCATAGACGAGCTTTCAAGTTTTGTGCAAGTTGAAACATAACTTGGTCTATTGGTATCTCTACCTAACGAAACGTTGTTCAAAAGCTAAACTAGCAGTTAGACTGCTAAGAACACTAAATAGAATACAACGGTCCACATTGACGCGTTGGGAATGCTCAATTCTGTCCATAGATGAGCTTTCAAGGTTTTGTGCAATTTCAAGCATAACTTGATCTATAGGCATCTTTACCTAACTGAAACGTTGTACAAAAGCTAAACTAGCACGTTAGACTCCCAAGAACACTAAATAGAGTACAACGGTCCACTTTGATGCTTTACGAATGCTCAATTCTGTCCATAGACGAGCTTTTCAAGTTTTGTGCAAGTTGAAAACATAACTTGGTCTATTGGTATCTTTACCTAACGAAACGTTGTTCAAAAGCTAAACTAGCAAGTTAGACTGCTAAGAACACTAAATAGAGTACAACGGTCCACATTGATGCGTTGGGAATGCTCAATTCTGTCCATAGATGAGCTTTCAAGGTTTTGTGCATTTTCAAGCATAACTTGGTGTATTGATATCTTTACCTAACGAAACAATGTACGGAAACTAGAATAGCAAGTTAGAATTCTGAGAACACTAAATAGAGTACAACGGTCCACTTTGATGCTTTACGAATACTCAATTCTGTCCATAGACGAGCTTTTCAAGTTTTGTGCATTTTCAAACATAACTTGGTTTATTGGTATCTTTACCTAACGAAACGTTGTACGAAAGCTAAACTAGCAAGTTAGACTACCTAAGAAGACTAAATAGAGAAGAACGGTCCACATTTATGCATTGGGAATGCTCAATTTCGTCCATAGATGAGCTTTCATGTTTTGTGCAAGTTGAAACATAACTTGGTGTATCTCGTATCTTTACCAAACGAAACGTTGTACGAAAGCTAAACTAGCACGTTAGACTTCTAAGAACACTAAATAGAGTACAACGGTCCACTTTGATGCTTTAGGAATGCTCAATTCTGTCCATAGACAAACTTTTCAAGTCTTGTGCAATTTGAAACATAACTTGGTCTATTGGTATCTTTACCTAACGTAACATTGTACGAAAGCTAAACTAGCAATTTAGACTGCTAAGAACACTAAATAAAGTACAACGGTCCACTTTGATGCTTTGGGAATGCTCAATTTTTTCCATAGATGAGCTTTCAAGGTTTTGTGCAATTTCAAGCATAACTTGGTCTATTGGCATCTTTACCTAACGAAACGTTGTACGAAAGCTAAACTAGCACGTTAGACTCCTAAGAACACTAAATAGAGTACAACGGTCCACTTTGATGCTTTACGAATGCTCAATTCTGTCCATAGACGAGCTTTTCAAGTTTTGTGCAAGTTGAAACATAACTTGGTCTATTGGTATCTTTACCTAACGAAACGTTGTTCAAAAGCTAAACTAGCAAGTTAGAATGCTAAGAACACCAAATAGAGTACAACGGTCCACTTTGATACTTTCGGAATGCTCAATTCTGTCCATAGATGAGCTTTCAAGGTTTTGTGCAATTTCCAGCATAACTTGGTCTATTGGCATCTTTACCTAACGAAACGTTGTACGAAAGCTAAACTAGCACATTTGACTTCTAAGAACACTAAATAGAGTACAACGGTCCACTTTGATAATTTACGAATGCTCAATTCTGTCCATAGACGAGCTTTTCAAGTTTTGTGCATTTTCAAACATAACTTGGTTTATTGGCATCTTATCAAACGAAACGTTTGTACAAATGCTAAACTAGCAAGTTACACTTCTAACAACACTAAATAGAGTACAACGGTCCACTTTGATGCTCTAGGAATGCTGAATTCTGTCCATACATGAGCTTTTCATGTTTTGTGCAAGTTGAAACATAACGTGGTCTATTGGTATCTTTACCTAACGTAACGTTGTACGAAAGCTAAACTAGCAATTTAGACTGCTAAGAACACTAAATAAAGTACAACGGTTCACTTTGATGCTTTGGGAATGCTCAATTTTTTTCCATAGATGAGCTTTCAAGGTTTTGTGCAATTTCAAGCATAACTTGGTCTATTGGCATCTTTACCTAACGAAACGTTGTACGAAAGCTAAACTAGCACGTTAGACTCCTAAGAACACTAAATAGAGTACAACGGTCCACTTTGATGCTTTACGAATGCTCAATTCTGTCCATAGACGAGCTTTTCAAGTTTTGTGCATTTTCAAACAAAACTTGGTTTATTGGTATCTTTACCTAACGAAACGTTGTACGAAAGCTAAACTAGCAAGTTAGACTACTAAGAAGACTAAATAGAGAAGAACGGTCCACATTTATGCATTGGGAATGCTCAATTCCGTCTATAGATGAGCTTTTCATGTTTTGTGCAAGTTGAAACATAACTTGGTGTATTCGTATCTTTACCTAACGAAACGTTGTACGAAAGCTAAGCTAGCACGTTAGACCTCTAAGAACACTAAATAGAGTACAACGGTCCACTTTGATGCTTTAGGAATGCTCAATTTTGTCCATAGACAAACTTTTCAAGTCTTGTGCAATTTGAAACATAACTTGGTCTATTGGTATCTTTACCTAACGTAACGTTGTACGAAAGCTAAACTAGCAATTTAGACTGCCAAGAACACTAAATAAAGTACAACGGTCCACTTTGATGCTTTGAGAATGCTCAATTTTTTCCATAGATGAGCTTTCAAGGTTTTGTGCAATTTCAAGCATAACTTGGTCTATTGGCATCTTTACCTAACGAACGTTGTACGAAAGCTAAACTAGCACGTTAGACTCCTAAGAACACTAAATAGAGTACAACGGTCCACTTTGATGCTTTACGAATGCTCAATTCTGTCCATAGACGAGCTTTTCAAGTTTTGTGCAAGTTGAAACATAACTTGGTCTATTGGTATCTTTACCTAACGAAACGTTGTTCAAAAGCTAAACTAGCAAGTTAGAATGCTAAGAACACCAAATAGAGTACAACGGTCCACTTTGATACTTTCCGAATGCTCAATTCTGTCCATAGATGAGCTTTCAAGGTTTTGTGCAATTTCCAGCATAACTTGGTCTATTGTCATCTTTACCTAACGAAACGTTGTACGAAAGCTAAACTAGCACGTTTGACTTCTAAGAACACTAAATAGAGTACAACGGTCCACTTTGATAATTTACGAATGCTCAATTCTGTCCATAGACGAGCTTTTCAAGTTTTGTGCATTTTCAAACATAACTTGGTTTATTGGCATCTTTATCAAACGAAACGTTGTACAAATGCTAAACTAGCAAGTTTACACTTCTAACAACACTAAATAGAGTACAAC
The DNA here is from genome assembly GCF_013401445.1 of Tripterygium wilfordii. NCBI lineage: Eukaryota > Viridiplantae > Streptophyta > Magnoliopsida > Celastrales > Celastraceae > Tripterygium > Tripterygium wilfordii. Next base: position 63,702 of record NW_024056174.1, on the reverse strand, counting down.
GGTCCACTTTGATGCTCTAGGAATGCTGAATTCTGTCCATACATGAGCTTTTCATGTTTTGTGCAAGTTGAAACATAACTTGGTCTATTGGTATCTTTACCTAACGTAACGTTGTACGAAAGCTAAACTAGCAATTTAGACTGCTAAAAACACTAAATAAAGTACAACGGTCCACTTTGATGCTTTATGAATGCTCAATTTTTTCCATAGATGAGCTTTCAAGGTTTTGTGCAATTTCAAGCATAACTTGGTCTATTGGCATCTTTATCTAACGAAACGTTGTACGAAAGCTAAACTAGCACGTTAGACTCCTAAGAACACTAAATAGAGTACAACGGTCCACTTTGATGCTTTACGAATGCTCAATTCTGTCCATAGATGAGCTTTTCAAGTTTTGTGCAAGTTGAAACATAACTTGGTCTATTGGTATCTTTACCTAACGAAACGTTGTTCAAAAGCTAAACTAGCAAGTTAGACTGCTAAGAACACTAAATAGAGTACAACGGTCCACATTGACGCGTTGGGAATGCTCAATTCTGTCCATAGATGAGCTTTCAAGGTTTTGTGCAATTTCAAGCATAACTTGATCTATTGGCATCTTTACCTAACGAAACGTTGTACGAAAGCTAAACTAGCACGTTAGACTCCCAAGAACACTAAATAGAGTACAACGGTCCACTTTGATGATTTACGAATGCTCAATTCTGTCCATAGACGAGCTTTTCAAGTTTTGTGCAAGTTGAAAACATAACTTGGTCTATTGGTATCTTTACCTAACGAAACGTTGTTCAAAAGCTAAACTAGCAAGTTAGACTGCTAAGAACACTAAATAGAGTACAACGGTCCGCATTGATGCGTTGGGAATGCTCAATTCTGTGCATAGATGAACTTTCAAGGTTTTGTGCAATTTCAAGCATAACTTGATCTATTGGCATCTTTACCTAACGAAACGTTGTACGAAAGCTAAACTAGCACGTTAGACTCCTAAGAACACTAAATAGAGTACAACGGTCCACTTTGATGCTTTACGAATGCTCAATTCTGTCCATAGATGAGCTTTTCAAGTTTTGTGCAAGTTGAAACATAACTTGGTCTATTGGTATCTTTACCTAACGAAACGTTGTTCAAAAGCTAAACTAGCAAGTTAGACTGCTAAGAACACTAAATAGAGTACAACGGTCCACATTGACGCGTTGGGAATGCTCAATTCTGTCCATAGATGAGCTTTCAAGGTTTTGTGCAATTTCAAGCATAACTTGATCTATTGGCATCTTTACCTAACGAAACGTTGTACGAAAGCTAAACTAGCACGTTAGACTCCTAAGAACACTAAATAGAGTACAACGGTCCACTTTGATGCTTTACGAATGCTCAATTCTGTCCATAGACGAGCTTTTCAAGTTTTGTGCATTTTCAAACAAAACTTGGTTTATTGGTATCTTTACCTAACGAAACGTTGTACGAAAGCTAAACTAGCAAGTTAGACTACTAAGAAGACTAAATAGAGAAGAACGGTCCACATTTATGCATTGGGAATGCTCAATTCCGTCTATAGATGAGCTTTTCATGTTTTGTGCAAGTTGAAACATAACTTGGTGTATTCGTATCTTTACCTAACGAAACGTTGTACGAAAGCTAAGCTAGCACGTTAGACCTCTAAGAACACTAAATAGAGTACAACGGTCCACTTTGATGCTTTAGGAATGCTCAATTTTGTCCATAGACAAACTTTTCAAGTCTTGTGCAATTTGAAACATAACTTGGTCTATTGGTATCTTTACCTAACGTAACGTTGTACGAAAGCTAAACTAGCAATTTAGACTGCCAAGAACACTAAATAAAGTACAACGGTCCACTTTGATGCTTTGAGAATGCTCAATTTTTTCCATAGATGAGCTTTCAAGGTTTTGTGCAATTTCAAGCATAACTTGGTCTATTGGCATCTTTACCTAACGAAACGTTGTACGAAAGCTAAACTAGCACGTTAGACTCCTAAGAACACTAAATAGAGTACAACGGTCCACTTTGATGCTTTACGAATGCTCAATTCTGTCCATAGACGAGCTTTTCAAGTTTTGTGCAAGTTGAAACATAACTTGGTCTATTGGTATCTTTACCTAACGAAACGTTGTTCAAAAGCTAAACTAGCAAGTTAGAATGCTAAGAACACCAAATAGAGTACAACGGTCCACTTTGATACTTTCCGAATGCTCAATTCTGTCCATAGATGAGCTTTCAAGGTTTTGTGCAATTTCCAGCATAACTTGGTCTATTGTCATCTTTACCTAACGAAACGTTGTACGAAAGCTAAACTAGCACGTTTGACTTCTAAGAACACTAAATAGAGTACAACGGTCCACTTTGATAATTTACGAATGCTCAATTCTGTCCATAGACGAGCTTTTCAAGTTTTGTGCATTTTCAAACATAACTTGGTTTATTGGCATCTTTATCAAACGAAACGTTGTACAAATGCTAAACTAGCAAGTTACACTTCTAACAACACTAAATAGAGTACAACGGTCCACTTTGATGCTCTAGGAATGCTGAATTCTGTCCATACATGAGCTTTTCATGTTTTGTGCAAGTTGAAACATAACTTGGTCTATTGGTATCTTTACCTAACGTAACGTTGTACGAAAGCTAAACTAGCAATTTAGACTGCTAAAAACACTAAATAAAGTACAACGGTCCACTTTGATGCTTTATGAATGCTCAATTTTTTCCATAGATGAGCTTTCAAGGTTTTGTGCAATTTCAAGCATAACTTGGTCTATTGGCATCTTTATCTAACGAAACGTTGTACGAAAGCTAAACTAGCACGTTAGACTCCTAAGAACACTAAATAGAGTACAACGGTCCACTTTGATGCTTTACGAATGCTCAATTCTGTCCATAGATGAGCTTTTCAAGTTTTGTGCAAGTTGAAACATAACTTGGTCTATTGGTATCTTTACCTAACGAAACGTTGTTCAAAAGCTAAACTAGCAAGTTAGACTGCTAAGAACACTAAATAGAGTACAACGGTCCACATTGACGCGTTGGGAATGCTCAATTCTGTCCATAGATGAGCTTTCAAGGTTTTGTGCAATTTCAAGCATAACTTGATCTATTGGCATCTTTACCTAACGAAACGTTGTACGAAAGCTAAACTAGCACGTTAGACTCCCAAGAACACTAAATAGAGTACAACGGTCCACTTTGATGATTTACGAATGCTCAATTCTGTCCATAGACGAGCTTTTCAAGTTTTGTGCAAGTTGAAAACATAACTTGGTCTATTGGTATCTTTACCTAACGAAACGTTGTTCAAAAGCTAAACTAGCAAGTTAGACTGCTAAGAACACTAAATAGAGTACAACGGTCCGCATTGATGCGTTGGGAATGCTCAATTCTGTCCATAGATGAACTTTCAAGGTTTTGTGCAATTTCAAGCATAACTTGATCTATTGGCATCTTTACCTAACGAAACGTTGTACGAAAGCTAAACTAGCACGTTAGACTCCTAAGAACACTAAATAGAGTACAACGGTCCACTTTGATGCTTTACGAATGCCCAATTCTGTCCATAGACGAGCTTTTCAAGTTTTGTGCAAGTTGAAACATAACTTGGTCTATTGGTATCTTTACCTAACGAAACGTTGTTCAAAAGCTAAACTAGCAAGTTAGACTGCTAAGAACACTAAATAGAGTACAACGGTCCACATTGACGCGTTGGGAATGCTCAATTCTGTCCATAGATGAGCTTTCAAGGTTTTGTGCAATTTCAAGCATAACTTGATCTATTGTCATCTTTACCTAACGAAACGTTGTACAAAAGCTAAACTAGCACGTTAGACTCCCAAGAACACTAAATAGAGTACAACGGTCCACTTTGATGATTTACGAATGCTCAATTCTGTCCATAGACGAGCTTTTCAAGTTTTGTGCAAGTTGAAAACATAACTTGGTCTATTGGTATCTTTACCTAACGAAACGTTGTTCAAAAGCTAAACTAGCAAGTTAGACTGCTAAGAACACTAAATAGAGTACAACGGTCCACATTGATGCGTTGGGAATGCTCAATTCTGTCCATAGATGAGCTTTCAAGGTTTTGTGCAATTTCAAGCATAACTTGGTCTGTTGGCATCTTTACCTAACGAAACGTTGTACGAAAGCTAAACTAGCACGTTAGACTCCTAAGAACACTAAATAGAGTACAACGGCCCACTTTGATGCTTTACGAATGCTCAATTCTGTCCATAGACGAGCTTTTCAAGTTTTGTGCAAGTTGAAACATAACTTGGTCTATTGGTATCTTTACCTAACGAAACGTTGTTCAAAAGCTAAACTAGCAAGTTAGAATGCTAAGAACACCAAATAGAGTACAACGGTCCACTTTGATACTTTCGGAATGCTCAATTCTGTCCATAGATGAGCTTTCAAGGTTTTGTGCAATTTCCAGCATAACTTGGTCTATTGGCATCTTTACCCAACGAAACGTTGTACGAAAGCTAAACTAGCACGTTAGACTCCTAAGAACACTAAATAGAGTACAACGGTCCACTTTGATGCTTTACGAATGCCCAATTCTGTCCATAGACGAGCTTTTCAAGTTTTGTGCAAGTTGAAACATAACTTGGTCTATTGGTATCTTTACCTAACGAAACGTTGTTCAAAAGCTAAACTAGCAAGTTAGACTGCTAAGAACACTAAATAGAGTACAACGGTCCACATTGACGCGTTGGGAATGCTCAATTCTGTCCATAGATGAGCTTTCAAGGTTTTGTGCAATTTCAAGCATAACTTGATCTATTGTCATCTTTACCTAACGAAACGTTGTACAAAAGCTAAACTAGCACGTTAGACTCCCAAGAACACTAAATAGAGTACAACGGTCCACTTTGATGCTCTAGGAATGCTGAATTCTGTCCATACATGAGCTTTTCATGTTTTGTGCAAGTTGAAACATAACTTGGTCTATTGGTATCTTTACCTAACGTAACGTTGTACGAAAGCTAAACTAGCAATTTAGACTGCTAAGAACACTAAATAAAGTACAACTGTCCACTTTGATGCTTTGGGAATGCTCAATTTTTTCCATAGATGAGCTTTCAAGGTTTTGTGCAATTTCAAGCATAACTTGGTCTATTGGCATCTTTACCTAACGAAACGTTGTACGAAAGCTAAACTAGCACGTTAGACTCCTAAGAACACTAAATAGAGTACAACGGTCCACTTTGATGCTTTACGAATGCTCAATTCTGTCCATAGACGAGCTTTTCAAGTTTTGTGCAAGTTGAAACATAACTTGGTCTATTGGTATCTCTACCAAACGAAACGTTGTTCAAAAGCTAAACTAGCAAGTTAGACTGCTAAGAACACTAAATAGAATACAACGGTCCACATTGACGCGTTGGGAATGCTCAATTCTGTCCATAGATGAGCTTTCAAGGTTTTGTGCAATTTCAAGCATAACTTGATCTATTGGCATCTTTACCTAACGAAACGTTGTACGAAAGCTAAACTAGCACGTTAGACTCCCAAGAACACTAAATAGAGTACAACGGTCCACTTTGATGATTTACGAATGCTCAATTCTGTCCATGGACGAGCTTTTCAAGTTTTGTGCAAGTTGAAAACATAACTTGGTCTATTGGTATCTTTACCTAACGAAACGTTGTTCAAAAGCTAAACTAGCAAGTTAGACTGCTAAGAACACTAAATAGAGTACAACGGTCCACATTGATGCGTTGGGAATGCTCAATTCTGTCCATAGATGAGCTTTCAAGGTTTTGTGCATTTTCAAGCATAACTTGGTGTATTGATATCTTTACCTAACGAAACAATGTACGGAAACTAGAATAGCAAGTTAGAATTCTGAGAACACTAAATAGAGTACAACGGTCCACTTTGATGCTTTACGAATACTCAATTCTGTCCATAGACGAGCTTTTCAAGTTTTGTGCATTTTCAAACATAACTTGGTTTATTGGTATCTTTACCTAACGAAACGTTGTACGAAAGCTAAACTAGCAAGTTAGACTACTAAGAAGACTAAATAGAGTAGAACGGTCCACATTTATGCTTTGGGAATGCTCAATTCCGTCCATAGATGAGCTTTTCATGTTTTGTGCAAGTTGAAACATAACTTGGTGTATTCGTATCTTTACCTAACGAAACGTTGTACGAAAGCTAAACTAGCAAGTTAGACTGCTAAGAACACTAAAGAGAGTACAACGGTCCACTTTGATGCTTTGGGAATGCCCAATTCTGTCCATAGATGAGCTTTCAAGGTTTTGGGCAATTGCAAGCATAACTTGGTCTATTGGCATCTTTACCTAACGAAACATTGTACGAAAGCTAAACTAGCACGTTAGACTTCTAAGAACACTAAATAGAGTACAACGATCCACTTTGATGCTTTAGGAATGCTCAATTCTGTCCATAGACAAACTTTTCAAGTCTTGTGCAATTCGAAACATAACTTGGTCTATTGGTATCTTTGCCTAACGTAACGTTGTACGAAAGCTAAACTAGCAATTTAAACTGCTAAGAACACTAGATAAAGTACAACGGTCCACTTTGATGGTTTGGGAATGCCCAATTTTTTCCATAGATGAGCTTTCACGGTTTTGTGCAATTTCAAGCATAACTTGGTCTATTGGCATCTTTACCTAACGAAACGTTGTACGAAAGCTAAGCTAGCACGTTAGACTCCTAAGAACACTAAATAGAGTATAAAGGTCCACTTTGATGCTTTACGAATGCTCAATTCTGTCCATAGACGAGCTTTTCAAGTTTTGTGCAAGTTGAAACATAACTTGGTGTATTGGTATCTTTACCTAACGAAACGTTGTTCAAAAGCTAAACTAGCAGGATAGACTGCTAAGAACACTAAATAAAGTACAACGGTCCACATTGACGCGTTGGGAATGCTCAATTCTGTCCATAGATGAGCTTTCAAGGTTTTGTGCAATTTCAAGCATAACTTGATCTATTGTCATCTTTACCTAACGAAACGTTGTACGAAAGCTAAACTAGCACGTTAGACTCCCAAGAACACTAAATAGAGTACAACGGTCCACTTTGATGCTTTACGAATGCTCAATTCTGTCCATAAACGAGCTTTTCAAGTTTTGTGCAAGTTGAAACATAACTTGGTCTATTGGTATCTCTACCAAACGAAACGTTGTTCAAAAGCTAAACTAGCAAGTTAGACTGCTAAGAACACTAAATAGAATACAACGGTCCACATTGACGCGTTGGGAATGCTCAATTCTGTCCATAGATGAGCTTTCAAGGTTTTGTGCAATTTCAAGCATAACTTGATCTATTGGCATCTTTACCTAACGAAACGTTGTACGAAAGCTAAACTAGCACGTTAGACTCCCAAGAACACTAAATAGAGTACAACGGTCCACTTTGATGATTTACGAATGCTCAATTCTGTCCATAGACGAGCTTTTCAAGTTTTGTGCAAGTTGAAAACATAACTTGGTCTATTGGTATCTTTACCTAACGAAACGTTGTTCAAAAGCTAAACTAGCAAGTTAGACTGCTAAGAACACTAAATAGAGTACAACGGTCCACATTGATGCGTTGGGAATGCTCAATTCTGTCCATAGATGAGCTTTCAAGGTTTTGTGCATTTTCAAGCATAACTTGGTGTATTGATATCTTTACCTAACGAAACAATGTACGGAAACTAGAATAGCAAGTTAGAATTCTGAGAACACTAAATAGAGTACAACGGTCCACTTTGATGCTTTACGAATACTCAATTCTGTCCATAGACGAGCTTTTCAAGTTTTGTGCATTTTCAAACATAACTTGGTTTATTGGTATCTTTACCTAACGAAACGTTGTACGAAAGCTAAACTAGCAAGTTAGACTACTAAGAAGACTAAATAGAGTAGAACGGTCCACATTTATGCTTTGGGAATGCTCAATTCCGTCCATAGATGAGCTTTTCATGTTTTGTGCAAGTTGAAACATAACTTGGTGTATTCGTATCTTTACCTAACGAAACGTTGTACGAAAGCTAAACTAGCAAGTTAGACTGCTAAGAACACTAAAGAGAGTACAACGGTCCACTTTGATGCTTTGGGAATGCCCAATTCTGTCCATAGATGAGCTTTCAAGGTTTTGGGCAATTGCAAGCATAACTTGGTCTATTGGCATCTTTACCTAACGAAACATTGTACGAAAGCTAAACTAGCACGTTAGACTTCTAAGAACACTAAATAGAGTACAACGATCCACTTTGATGCTTTAGGAATGCTCAATTCTGTCCATAGACAAACTTTTCAAGTCTTGTGCAATTCGAAACATAACTTGGTCTATTGGTATCTTTGCCTAACGTAACGTTGTACGAAAGCTAAACTAGCAATTTAAACTGCTAAGAACACTAGATAAAGTACAACGGTCCACTTTGATGGTTTGGGAATGCCCAATTTTTTCCATAGATGAGCTTTCACGGTTTTGTGCAATTTCAAGCATAACTTGGTCTATTGGCATCTTTACCTAACGAAACGTTGTACGAAAGCTAAGCTAGCACGTTAGACTCCTAAGAACACTAAATAGAGTATAAAGGTCCACTTTGATGCTTTACGAATGCTCAATTCTGTCCATAGACGAGCTTTTCAAGTTTTGTGCAAGTTGAAACATAACTTGGTGTATTGGTATCTTTACCTAACGAAACGTTGTTCAAAAGCTAAACTAGCAGGATAGACTGCTAAGAACACTAAATAAAGTACAACGGTCCACATTGACGCGTTGGGAATGCTCAATTCTGTCCATAGATGAGCTTTCAAGGTTTTGTGCAATTTCAAGCATAACTTGATCTATTGTCATCTTTACCTAACGAAACGTTGTACGAAAGCTAAACTAGCACGTTAGACTCCCAAGAACACTAAATAGAGTACAACGGTCCACTTTGATGATTTACGAATGCTCAATTCTGTCCATAGACGAGCTTTTCAAGTTTTGTGCATTTTCGAACATAACTTGGTTTATTGATATCTTTACCTAACGAAACGTTGTACGAAAGCTAAACTAGCAAGTTAGACTACTAAGAAGACTAAATAGAGAAGAACGGTCCACATTTATGCATTGGGAATGCTCAATTCCGTTCATAGATGAGCTTTTCATGTTTTGTGCAAGTTGAAACATAACTTGGTGTATTCGTATCTTTACCTAACGAAACGTTGTACGAAAGCTAAGCTAGCAAGTTAGACTGCTAAGAACACTAAAGAGAGTACAACGGTCCACTTTGATGCTTTGGGAATGCCCAATTCTGTCCATAGATGAGCTTTCAAGGTTTTGAGCAATTGCAAGCATAACTTGGTCTATTGGCATCTTTACCTAACGAAACGTTGTACGAAAGCTAAACTAGCACGTTAGACTCCTAAGAACACTAAATAGAGTACAACGGTCCACTTTGATGCTTTACGAATGCTCAATTCTGTCCATAGACGAGCTTTTCAAGTTTTGTGCAAGTTGAAACATAACTTGGTCTATTGGTATCTTTACCTAACGAAACGTTGTTCAAAAGCTAAACTAGCAAGTTAGAATGCTAAGAACACCAAATAGAGTACAACGGTCCACTTTGATACTTTCGGAATGCTCAATTCTGTCCATAGATGAGCTTTCAAGGTTTTGTGCAATTTCCAGCATAACTTGGTCTATTGGCATCTTTACCCAACGAAACGTTGTACGAAAGCTAAACTAGCACGTTTGACTTCTAAGAACACTAAATAGAGTACAACGGTCCACTTTGATAATTTACGAATGCTCAATTCTGTCCATAGACGAGCTTTTCAAGTTTTGTGCATTTTCAAACATAACTTGGTTTATTGGCATCTTTATCAAACGAAACGTTGTACAAATGCTAAACTAGCAAGTTACACTTCTAACAACACTAAATAGAGTACAACGGTCCACTTTGATGCTCTAGGAATGCTGAATTCTGTCCATACATGAGCTTTTCATGTTTTGTGCAAGTTGAAACATAACTTGGTCTATTGGTATCTTTACCTAACGTAACGTTGTACGAAAGCTAAACTAGCAATTTAGACTGCTAAGAACACTAAATAAAGTACAACTGTCCACTTTGATGCTTTGGGAATGCTCAATTTTTTCCATAGATGAGCTTTCAAGGTTTTGTGCAATTTCAAGCATAACTTGGTCTATTGGCATCTTTACCTAACGAAACGTTGTACGAAAGCTAAACTAGCACGTTAGACTCCTAAGAACACTAAATAGAGTACAACGGTCCACTTTGATGCTTTACGAATGCTCAATTCTGTCCATAGATGAGCTTTTCAAGTTTTGTGCAAGTTGAAACATAACTTGGTCTATTGGTATCTCTACCTAACGAAACGTTGTTCAAAAGCTAAACTAGCAAGTTAGACTGCTAAGAACACTAAATAGAATACAACGGTCCACATTGACGCGTTGGGAATGCTCAATTCTGTCCATAGATGAGCTTTCAAGGTTTTGTGCAATTTCAAGCATAACTTGATCTATTGGCATCTTTACCTAACGAAACGTTGTACGAAAGCTAAACTAGCACGTTAGACTCCCAAGAACACTAAATAGAGTACAACGGTCCACTTTGATGATTTACGAATGCTCAATTCTGTCCATAGACGAGCTTTTCAAGTTTTGTGCAAGTTGAAAACATAACTTGGTCTATTGGTATCTTTACCTAACGAAACGTTGTTCAAAAGCTAAACTAGCAAGTTAGACTGCTAAGAACACTAAATAGAGTACAACGGTCCACATTGATGCGTTGGGAATGCTCAATTCTGTCCATAGATGAGCTTTCAAGGTTTTGTGCATTTTCAAGCATAACTTGGTGTATTGATATCTTTACCTAACGAAACAATGTCCGGAAACTAGAATAGCAAGTTAGAATTCTGAGAACACTAAATAGAGTACAACGGTCCACTTTGATGCTTTACGAATACTCAATTCTGTCCATAGACGAGCTTTTCAAGTTTTGTGCATTTTCAAACATAACTTGGTTTATTGGTATCTTTACCTAACGAAACGTTGTACGAAAGCTAAACTAGCAAGTTAGACTACTAAGAAGACTAAATAGAGTAGAACGGTCCACATTTATGCTTTGGGAATGCTCAATTCCGTCCATAGATGAGCTTTTCATGTTTTGTGCAAGTTGAAACATAACTTGGTGTATTCGTATCTTTACCTAACGAAACGTTGTACGAAAGCTAAACTAGCAAGTTAGACTGCTAAGAACACTAAAGAGAGTACAACGGTCCACTTTGATGCTTTGGGAATGCCCAATTCTGTCCATAGATGAGCTTTCAAGGTTTTGGGCAATTGCAAGCATAACTTGGTCTATTGGCATCTTTACCTAACGAAACGTTGTACGAAAGCTAAACTAGCACGTTAGACTTCTAAGAACACTAAATAGAGTACAACGATCCACTTTGATGCTTTAGGAATGCTCAATTCTGTCCATAGACAAACTTTTCAAGTCTTGTGCAATTCGAAACATAACTTGGTCTATTGGTATCTTTACCTAACGTAACGTTGTACGAAAGCTAAACTAGCAATTTAAACTGCCAAGAACACTAGATAAAGTACAACGGTCCACTTTGATGGTTTGGGAATGCCCAATTTTTTCCATAGATGAGCTTTCACGGTTTTGTGCAATTTCAAGCATAACTTGGTCTATTGGCATCTTTACCTAACGAAACGTTGTACGAAAGCTAAACTAGCACGTTAGACTTCTAAGAACACTAAATAGAGTACAACGGTCCACTTTGATGCTTTACGAATGCTCAATTCTGTCCATAGACGAGCTTTTCAAGTTCTGTGCAAGTTGAAACATAACTTGGTCTATTGGTTTCTTTACCTAAAGAAACGTTGTTCAAAAGCTAAACTAGCAAGTTAGAATGCTAAGAACACCAAATAGAGTACAACGGTCCACTTTGATACTTTGGGAATGCTCAATTCTGTCCATAGATGAGCTTTCAAGGTTTTGTGCAATTTCCAGCATAACTTGAGCTATTGTCATCTTTACCTAACGAAACGTTGTACGAAAGCTAAACTAGCACGTTTGACTTCTAAGAACACTAAATAGAGTACAACGGTCCACTTTGATAATTTACGAATGCTCAATTCTGTCCATGGACGAGCTTTTCAAGTTTTGTGCATTTTCAAACATAACTTGGTTTATTGGCATCTTTATCAAGCGAAACGTTCTACAAATGCTAAACTAGCAAGTTACACTTCTAACAACACTAAATAGAGTACAACGGTCCACTTTGATGCTCTAGGAATGCTGAATTCTGTCCATACATGAGCTTTTCATGTTTTGTGCAAGTTGAAACATAACTTGGTCTATTGGTATCTTTACCTAACGTAACGTTGTACGAAAGCTAAACTAGCAATTTAGATTGCTAAGAACACTAAATAAAGTACAACGGTCCACTTTGATTGTTTGGGAATACTCAATTTTTTCCATAGATGAGCTTTCAAGGTTTTGTGCAATTTCAAGCATAACTTGGTCTATTGGCATCTTTACCTAACGAAACGTTGTACGAAAGCTAAACTAGCACGTTAGACTCCTAAGAACACTAAATAGAGTACAACGGTCCACTTTGAAGCTTTAAGAATGCTCAATTCTGTCCATAGACGAGCTTTTCAAGTTTTGTGCAAGTTGAAACATAACTTGGTCTATTGGTATCTTTACCTAACGAAACGTTGTTCAAAAGCTAAACTAGCAAGTTAGACTGCTAAGAACACTAAATAGAGTACAACGGTCCACATTGACGCGTTGGGAATGCTCAATTCTGTCCATAGATGAGCTTTCAAGGTTTTGTGCAATTTCAAGCATAACTTGATCTATTGTCATCTTTACCTAACGAAACGTTGTACGAAAGCTAAACTAGCACGTTAGACTCCCAAGAACACTAAATAGAGTACAACGGTCCACTTTGATGATTTACGAATGCTCAATTCTGTCCATAGACGAGCTTTTCAAGTTTTGTGCAAGTTGAAAACATAACTTGGTCTATTGGTATCTTTACCTAACGAAACGTTGTTCAAAAGCTAAACTAGCAAGTTAGACTGCTAAGAACACTAAATAGAGTACAACGGTCCACATTGTTGCGTTGGGAATGCTCAATTCTGTCCATAGATGAGCTTTCAAGGTTTTGTGCAATTTCAAGCATAACTTGGTCTGTTGGCATCTTTACCTAACGAAACGTTGTACAAAAGCTAAACTAGCACGTTAGACTCCTAAGAACACTAAATAGAGTACAACGGCCCACTTTGATGCTTTACGAATGCTCAATTCTGTCCATAGACGAGCTTTTCAAGTTTTGTGCAAGTTGAAACATAACTTGGTCTATTGGTATCTTTACCTAACGAAACGTTGTTCAAAAGCTAAACTAGCAAGTTAGAATGCTAAGAACACCAAATAGAGTACAACGGTCCACTTTGATACTTTCGGAATGCTCAATTCTGTCCATAGATGAGCTTTCAAGGTTTTGTGCAATTTCCAGCATAACTTGGTCTATTGGCATCTTTACCTAACGAAACGTTGTACGAAAGCTAAACTAGCACGTTTGACTTCTAAGAACACTAAATAGAGTACAACGGTCCACTTTGATAATTTACGAATGCTCAATTCTGTCCATAGACGAGCTTTTCAAGTTTTGTGCATTTTCAAACATAACTTGGTTTATTGGCATCTTTATCAAACGAAACGTTGTACAAATGCTAAACTAGCGAGTTACACTTCTAACAACACTAAATAGAGTACAACGGTCCACTTTGATGCTCTAGGAATGCTGAATTCTGTCCATACATGAGCTTTTCATGTTTTGTGCAAGTTGAAACATAACTTGGTCTATTGGTATCTTTACCTAACGTAACGTTGTACGAAAGCTAAACTAGCAATTTAGCCTGCAAAGAACACTAAATAAAGTACAACGGTCCACTTTGATGCTTTGGGAATGCTCAATTTTTTCCATAGATGAGCTTTCAAGGTTTTGTGCAATTTCAAGCATAACTTGGTCTATTGGCATCTTTACCTAACGAAACGTTGTACGAAAGCTAAACTAGCACGTTAGACTCCTAAGAACACTAAATAGAGTACAACGGTCCACTTTGATGCTTTACGAATGCTCAATTCTGTCCATAGACGAGCTTTTCAAGTTTTGTGCAAGTTGAAACATAACTTGGTCTATTGGTATCTTTACCTAACGAAACGTTGTTCAAAAGCTAAACTAGCAAGTTAGACTGCTAAGAACACTAAATAGAGTACAACGGTCCACATTGACGCGTTGGGAATGCTCAATTCTGTCCATAGATGAGCTTTCAAGGTTTTGTGCAATTTCAAGCATAACTTGATCTATTGGCATCTTTACCTAACGAAACGTTGTACGAAAGCTAAACTAGCACGTTAGACTCCCAAGAACACTAAATACAGTACAACGGTCCACTTTGATGATTTACGAATGCTCAATTCTGTCCATAGACGAGCTTTTCAAGTTTTGTGCAAGTTGAAAACATAACTTGGTCTATTGGTATCTTTACCTAACGAAACGTTGTTCAAAAGCTAAACTAGCAAGTTAGACTGCTAAGAACACTAAATAGAGTACAACGGTCCACATTGATGCGTTGGGAATGCTCAATTTTGTCCATAGATGAGCTTTCAAGGTTTTGTGCATTTTCAAGCATAACTTGGTGTATTGATATCTTTACCTAACGAAACAATGTACGGAAACTAAACTAGCAAGTTAGAATTCTGAGAACACTAAATAGAGTACAACGGTCCACTTTGATGATTTACGAATGCTCAATTCTGTCCATAGACGAGCTTTTCAAGTTTTGTGCAAGTTGAAAACATAACTTGGTCTATTGGTATCTTTACATAACGAAACGTTGTTCAAAAGCTAAACTAGCAAGTTAGACTGCTAAGAACACTAAATAGAGTACAACGGTCCACATTGATGCGTTGGGAATGCTCAATTTTGTCCATAGATGAGCTTTCAAGGTTTTGTGCATTTTCAAGCATAACTTGGTGTATTGATATCTTTACCTAACGAAACAATGTACGGAAACTAAACTAGCAAGTTAGAATTCTGAGAACACTAAATAGAGTACAACGGTCCACTTTGATACTTTACGAATGCTCAATTCTGTCCATAGACGAGCTTTTCAAGTTTTGTGCAAGTTGAAAACATAACTTGGTCTATTGGTATCTTTACCAAACGAAACGTTGTTCAAAAGCTAAACTAGCAAGTTAGACTGCTAAGAACACTAAATAGAGTACAACGGTCCACATTGATGCGTTGGGAATGCTCAATTTTGTCCATAGATGAGCTTTCAAGGTTTTGTGCAATTTCAAGCATAACTTGGTCTGTTGGCATCTTTACCTAACGAAACGTTGTACGAAAGCTAAACTAGCACGTTAGACTCCTAAGAACACTAAATTGAGTACAACGGCCCACTTTGATGCTTTACGAATGCTCAATTCTGTCCATAGACGAGCTTTTCAAGTTTTGTGCAAGTTGAAACATAACTTGGTCTATTGGTATCTTTACCTAACGAAACGTTGTACGAAAGCTAAACTAGCACGTTAGACTCCCAAGAACACTAAATAGAGTACAACGGTCCACTTTGATGATTTACGAATGCTCAATTCTGTCCATAGACGAGCTTTTCAAGTTTTGTGCAAGTTGAAAACATAACTTGGTCTATTGGTATCTTTACCTAACGAAACGTGTTAGGATGTATGGCACCACAAGAGGGGGGGGGGGGGGGTGAATTGTGTCCTTAGTCAAATTTAGACTAGGTCACTCCTTTTTCGGTTTCAATGAATTCTATCAAATTTCACCCTAAGCGGAAGCTAAATACCAAATTAAGTTCTAGTGTATATGTATATGAGTCAAGGAGAACAATCAATTTAAACAAACTTGAATCTAGCAACCTAAATATCCAAGTTCAAGTATGTATGATATGAGAATGCAATGCTAATTGAAATTGCTGGAAAGTAAAAGAGGCAAGAGATTTATAGTGGTTCGGCTTAACCCAAGCCTACTCCACTCCCCAAGTCCCACTTGGGAATTTCAAACACTCCAATATGGCTTGTTCAACCGAGTCAAGCGGAACTCTTACAACCGATGTTTTTGTAGCTCAAACACCAAACTCTACACACCGTGTGGTTTGTAGCTCACCACACCAAACTCTACACACCGTGTGGTTTGTAGCTCACCACACTAACTTAATCAATAATACACCTCGGTCTCACCGAGAACACAAATCAACAAGTTGAATTCTCAAATAGGCTCTTTATGGCAGCCGGGTAGAGAAGTAGTTTAAGCTCAAGGTATGGCTCTTTGAGTAGCTAGATATGGAAGTGTTTAGGCTCAAATGTGGCTCTTTATGTTCTGGAAATCAGATTGTGCAAGCAAGAAAATGGCTCTTGAGGAAATGATAAGAATCTGGTAAGAAAGGCTCAAGAGTAACAATAAAGCTTTACTTGGCTAGTGTGTATGATCTCTCTTCAAAATCAAGTATGTAATCAAGGAATGAATGAGTGAAAGAATGAAAGCTTAGAAGATGAAGAACACTTAAGAGAGAAAGAGTAATTTTCGGCCAAGTATATGCACCATAGACAAAGAGTTAGTTTTTATAGAAAATTGTGGAGTGTAAGCTCATGAAATGAGGGCCATTGGATTGATATGAAAGATATGGACCCTTGGATCATTAGAGACGTTAGAAGGCTTAGAGAAGTGTGAAAATGTTTACAACAAGTCTCTTTTGGTAGGAAGAAATAATGGCTTTTGGATGGATATAGACTTTGGAGGCATCTTGGAAGATACAACAATTGACTTGAGAAAAGTTTGTCTTTTAGGTGGAGTAAATCATGGCTTTTGGATGGATATAGACTTTAGATGCATCTTGAAAGATACAACAATTGACTTGAGAAAAGTTTGTCTCTTAGGTGGAATAAATGATGGCCTTTGGATCAAATGAAAATTCAATTTTGGCCATAGGATGTAAAGTAGGAGAGATAAGAATAAAGCTTGAATCTTTGGCCATTGGATTAAAATGTGATTTTGATGTAGAGAGAATATGATCCATTGGATGTGGAGTGTCTTGGTGGGAAAGAGAAATGGTTTTGAAATAAAGCTTCCCACACATGTGAAGAGAAAAACTTGTCATAAGACTTGTTGTACCTCTTGTCTCCTCCTTTCAAATTAACTTTTCCTTCTCTTCTTTTTTTGGCTCCAAGTCTTCCAGTTAAGATGTAACTATGGTTAACTTGTCTTCTTTGCCATGTCATCAATGCCATGTCATTAATGCCGTGTCAACAATGCCATGTCAGCTGCCACGTCACGTCCGTCGATTCTGACTTTGACTAGAAAGTTAATTTTACTTCAATTGATCCCAATTAAGCTTCAAGACATCTTTGGCAAAACTTGATTATGTTGACCACGAAATTGACTTTCTTAATCATGTTTGACACTGATTAAGTCTTCATTACAGTTCGGTTAAGGTCACCATGTTGATACATGGCCAACTTGATCATCCTACACACAATTAAACTCAAGACATGCTATGTAAACCCTTTTAGGATTTCTTGCAATTAGTTCATGTTAGTTCAATAATCAAATCATCAAATAAGCACAATTGAACTAGTTTAATATAAGTCTTGAATTCCTAAACTAATCAAGTAGGCATATGCACCTAGGTTTCTCAATACAATCAATAGATCAAAGTTCAATCAAAACATGCCGTTGTAATCACTCAAACATATATTCAACAAAACGTTGTTCAAAAGCTAAACTAGCAAGTTAGACTGCTAAGAACACTAAATAGAGTACAACGGTCCACATTGATGCGTTGGGAATGCTCAATTTTGTCCATAGATGAGCTTTCAAGGTTTTGTGCATTTTCAAGCATAACTTGGTGTATCAATCTTTACCTAACGAAACAATGTACGGAAACTAAACTAGCAAGTTAGAATTCTGAGAACACTAAATAGAGTACAACGGTCCACTTTGATACTTTACGAATGCTCAATTCTGTCCATAGACGAGCTTTTCAAGTTTTGTGCAAGTTGAAAACATAACTTGGTCTATTGGTATCTTTACCTAACGAAACGTTGTTCAAAAGCTAAACTAGCAAGTTAGACTGCTAAGAACACTAAATAGAGTAGAACGGTCCACATTGATGCGTTGGGAATGCTCAATTCTGTCCATAGATGAGCTTTCAAGGTTTTGTGCATTTTCAAGCATAACTTGATCTATTGTCATCTTTACCTAACGAAACGTTGTACGAAAGCTAAACTAGCACGTTAGACTCCCAAGAACACTAAATAGAGTACAACGGTCCACTTTGATGATTTACGAATGCTCAATTCTGTCCATAGACGAGCTTTTCAAGTTTTGTGCAAGTTGAAAACATAACTTGGTCTATTGGTATCTTTACCTAACGAAACGTTGTTCAAAAGCTAAACTAGCAAGTTAGACTGCTAAGAACACTAAATAGAGTACAACGGTCCACATTGATGCGTTGGGAATGCTCAATTCTGTCCATAGATGAGCTTTCAAGGTTTTGTGCATTTTCAAGCATAACTTGGTGTATTGATATCTTTACCTAACGAAACAATGTACGGAAACTAGAATAGCAAGTTAGAATTCTGAGAACACTAAATAGAGTACAACGGTCCACTTTGATGCTTTACGAATACTCAATTCTGTCCATAGACGAGCTTTTCAAGTTTTGTGCATTTTCAAACATAACTTGGTTTATTGGTATCTTTACCTAACGAAACGTTGTACGAAAGCTAAACTAGCAAGTTAGACTACTAAGAAGACTAAATAGAGTAGAACGGTCCACATTTATGCTTTGGGAATGCTCAATTCCGTCCATAGATGAGCTTTTCATGTTTTGTGCAAGTTGAAACATAACTTGGTGTATTCGTATCTTTACCTAACGAAACGTTGTACGAAAGCTAAACTAGCAAGTTAGACTGCTAAGAACACTAAAGAGAGTACAACGGTCCACTTTGATGCTTTGGGAATGCCCAATTCTGTCCATAGATGAGCTTTCAAGGTTTTGAGCAATTGCAAGCATAACTTGGTCTATTGGCATCTTTACCTAACGAAACGTTGTACGAAAGCTAAACTAGCACGTTAGACTTCTAAGAACACTAAATAGAGTACAACGGTTCACTTTGATGCACTAGGAATGCTGAATTCTGTCCATACATGAGCTTTTCATGTTTTGTGCAAGTTGAAACATAACTTGGTCTATTGGTATCTTTACCTAACGTAACGTTGTACGAAAGCTAAACTAGCAATTTAGACTGCAAAGAACACTAAATAAAGTACAACGGTCCACTTTGATGTTTTGGGAATGCTCAATTTTTTCCATAGATGAGCTTTCAAGGTTTTGTGCAATTTCAAGCATAACTTGGTCTATTGGCATCTTTACCTAACGAAACGTTGTACGAAAGCTAAACTAGCACGTTAGACTCCTAAGAACACTAAATAGAGTACAACGGTCCACTTTGATGCTTTACGAATGCTCAATTCTGTCCATAGACGAGCTTTTCAAGTTTTGTGCAAGTTGAAACATAACTTGGTCTATTGGTATCTTTACCTAACGAAACGTTGTTCAAAAGCTAAACTAGCAAGTTAGACTGCTAAGAACACTAAATAGAGTACAACGGTCCACATTGACGCGTTGGGAATGCTCAATTCTGTCCATAGATGAGCTTTCAAGGTTTTGTGCAATTTCAAGCATAACTTGATCTATTGGCATCTTTACCTAACGAAACGTTGTACGAAAGCTAAACTAGCACGTTAGACTCCCAAGAACACTAAATAGAGTACAACGGTCCACTTTGATGATTTACGAATGCTCAATTCTGTCCATAGACGAGCTTTTCAAGTTTTGTGCAAGTTGAGAACATAACTTGGTCTATTGGTATCTTTACCTAACGAAACGTTGTTCAAAAGCTAAACTAGCAAGTTAGACTGCTAAGAACACTAAATAGAGTACAACGGTCCACATTGATGCGTTAGGAATACTCAATTTTGTCCATAGATGAGCTTTCAAGGTTTTGTGCATTTTCAAGCATAACTTGGTGTATTGATATCTTTACCTAACGAAACAATGTACGGAAACTAAACTAGCAAGTTAGAATTCTGAGAACACTAAATAGAGTACAACGGTCCACTTTGATACTTTACGAATGCTCAATTCTGTCCATAGACGAGCTTTTCAAGTTTTGTGCAAGTTGAAAACATAACTTGGTCTATTGGTATCTTTACCTAACGAAACGTTGTTCAAAAGCTAAACTAGCAAGTTAGACTGCTAAGAACACTAAATAGAGTACAACGGTCCACATTGATGCGTTGGGAATGCTCAATTCTGTCCATAGATGAGCTTTCAAGGTTTTGTGCATTTTCAAGCATAACTTGGTGTATTGATATCTTTACCTAACGAAACAATGTACGGAAACTAGAATAGCAAGTTAGAATTCTGAGAACACTAAATAGAGTACAACGGTCCACTTTGATGCTTTACGAATACTCAATTCTGTCCATAGACGAGCTTTTCAAGTTTTGTGCATTTTCAAACATAACTTGGTTTATTGGTATCTTTACCTAACGAAACGTTGTACGAAAGCTAAACTAGCAAGTTAGACTACTAAGAAGACTAAATAGAGTAGAACGGTCTACATTTATGCTTTGGGAATGCTCAATTCCGTCCATAGATGAGCTTTTCATGTTTTGTGCAAGTTGAAACATAACTTGGTGTATTCGTATCTTTACCTAACGAAACGTTGTACGAAAGCTAAACTAGCAAGTTAGACTGCTAAGAACACTAAAGAGAGTACAACGGTCCACTTTGATGCTTTGGGAATGCCCAATTCTGTCCATAGATGAGCTTTCAAGGTTTTGAGCAATTGCAAGCATAACTTGGTCTATTGGCATCTTTACCTAACGAAACGTTGTACGAAAGCTAAACTAGCACGTTAGACTTCTAAGAACACTAAATAGAGTACAACGATCCACTTTGATGCTTTAGGAATGCTCAATTCTGTCCATAGACAAACTTTTCAAGTCTTGTGCAATTCGAAACATAACTTGGTCTATTGGTATCTTTACCTAACGTAACGTTGTACGAAAGCTAAACTAGCAAATTAAACTGCTAAGAACACTAGATAAAGTACAGCGGTCCACTTTGATGCTTTGGGAATGCTCAATTTTTTCCATAGATGAGCTTTCACGGTTTTGTGCAATTTCAAGCATAACTTGGTCTATTGGCATCTTTACCTAACGAAACGTTGTACGAAAGCTAAACTAGCACGTTAGACTCCTAAGAACACTAAATAGAGTATAAAGGTCCACTTTGATGCTTTACGAATGCTCAATTCTGTCCATAGACGAGCTTTTCAAGTTTTGTGCAAGTTGAAACATAACTTGGTGTATTGGTATCTTTACCTAACGAAACGTTGTTCAAAAGCTAAACTAGCAAGTTAGACTGCTAAGAACACTAAATAGAGTACAACGGTCCACATTGACGCGTTGGGAATGCTCAATTCTGTCCATAGATGAGCTTTCAAGGTTTTGTGCAATTTCAAGCATAACTTGATCTATTGTCATCTTTACCTAACGAAACGTTGTACGAAAGCTAAACTAGCACGTTAGACTCCCAAGAACACTAAATAGAGTACAACGGTCCACTTTGATGATTTACGAATGCTCAATTCTGTCCATAGACGAGCTTTTCAAGTTTTGTGCATTTTCGAACATAACTTGGTTTATTGGTATCTTTACCTAACGAAACGTTGTACGAAAGCTAAACTAGCAAGTTAGACAACTAAGAAGACTAAATAGAGAAGAACGGTCCACATTTATGCATTGGGAATGCTCAATTCCGTTCATAGATGAGCTTTTCATGTTTTGTGCAAGTTGAAACATAACTTGGTGTATTCGTATCTTTACCTAACAAAACGTTGTACGAAAGCTAAGCTAGCAAGTTAGACTGCTAAGAACACTAAAGAGAGTACAACGGTCCACATTGACGCGTTGGGAATGCTCAATTCTGTCCATAGATGAGCTTTCAAGGTTTTGAGCAATTGCAAGCATAACTTGGTCTATTGGCATCTTTACCTAACGAAACGTTGTACGAAAGCTAAACTAGCACGTTAGACTTCTAAGAACACTAAATAGAGTACAACCGTCCACTTTGATGCTTTAGGAATGCTCAATTCTGTCCATAGACAAACTTTTCAAGTCTTGTGCAATTTGAAACATAACTTGGTCTATTTGTATCTTTGCCAAACGTAACGTTGTACGAAAGCTAAACTAGCAATTTAGACTGCTAAGAACACTAAATAAAGTACAACGGTCCACTTTGATGCTTTGGGAATGCTCAATTTTTTCCATAGATGAGCTTTCAAGGTTTTGTGCAATTTCAAGCATAACTTGGTCTATTGGCATCTTTACCTAACGAAACGTTGTACGAAAGCTAAACTAGCACGTTAGACTCCTAAGAACACTAAATAGAGTACAACGGTCCACTTTGATGCTTTACGAATGCTCAATTCTGTCCATAGACGAGCTTTTCAAGTTCTGTGCAAGTTGAAACATAACTTGGTCTATTGGTTTCTTTACCTAATGAAACGTTGTTCAAAAGCTAAACTAGCAAGTTAGAATGCTAAGAACACCAAATAGAGTACAACGGTCCACTTTGATACTTTGGGAATGCTCAATTCTGTCCATAGATGAGCTTTCAAGGTTTTGTGCAATTTCCAGCATAACTTGGTCTATTGGCATCTTTACCTAACGAAACGTTGTACGAAAGCTAAACTAGCACGTTTGACTTCTAAGAACACTAAATAGAGTACAACGGTCCACTTTGATAATTTACGAATGCTCAATTCTGTCCATGGACGAGCTTTTCAAGTTTTGTGCATTTTCAAACATAACTTGGTTTATTGGCATCTTTATCAAGCGAAACGTTGTACAAATGCTAAACTAGCAAGTTACACTTCTAACAACACTAAATAGAGTACAACGGTCCACTTTGATGCTCTAGGAATGCTGAATTCTGTCCATACATGAGCTTTTCATGTTTTGTGCAAGTTGAAACATAACTTGGTCTATTGGTATCTTTACCTAACGTAACGTTGTACGAAAGCTAAACTAGCAATTTAGACTGCTAAGAACACTAAATAAAGTACAACGGTCCACTTTGATTCTTTGGGAATACTCAATTTTTTCCATAGATGAGCTTTCAAGGTTTTGTGCAATTTCAAGCATAACTTGGTCTATTGGCATCTTTACCTAACGAAACGTTGTACGAAAGCTAAACTAGCACGTTAGACTCCTAAGAACACTAAATAGAGTACAACGGTCCACTTTGATAATTTACGAATGCTCAATTCTATCCATGGACGAGCTTTTCAAGTTTTGTGCATTTTCAAACATAACTTGGTTTATTGGCATCTTTATCAAGCGAAACGTTGTACAAATGCTAAACTAGCAAGTTACACTTCTAACAACACTAAATAGAGTACAACGGTCCACTTTGATGCTCTATGAATGCTGAATTCTGTCCATACATGAGCTTTTCATGTTTTGTGCAAGTTGAAACATAACTTGGTCTATTAGTATCTTTACCTAACGAAACGTTGTTCAAAAGCTAAACTAGCAAGTTAGACTGCTAAGAACACTAAATAGAGTACAACGGTCCACATTGACGCGTTGGGAATGCTCAATTCTGTCCATAGATGAGCTTTCAACGTTTTGTGCAATTTCAAGCATAACTTGATCTATTGGCATCTTTACCTAACGAAACGTTGTACGAAAGCTAAACTAGCACGTTAGATTTCCAAGAACACTAAATAGAGTACAACGGTCCACTTTGATGATTTACGAATGCTCAATTCTGTCCATAGACGAGCTTTTCAAGTTTTGTGCAAGTTGAAAACATAACTTGGTCTATTGGTATCTTTACCTAACGAAACGTTGTTCAAAAGCTAAACTAGCAAGTTAGACTGCTAAGAACACTAAATAGAGTACAACGGTCCACATTGATGCGTTGGGAATGCTCAATTCTGTCCATAGATGAGCTTTCAAGGTTTTGTGCATTTTGAAGCATAACTTGGTGTATTGATATCTTTACCTAACGAAACAATGACGGAAACTAAACTAGCAAGTTAGAATTCTGAGAACACTAAATAGAGTACAACGGTTCACTTTGATGCTTTACGAATGCTCAATTCTGTCCATAGACGAGCTTTTCAAGTTCTGTGCAAGTTGAAACATAACTTGGTCTATTGGTTTCTTTACCTAATGAAACGTTGTTCAAAAGCTAAACTAGCAAGTTAGAATGCTAAGAACACCAAATAGAGTACAACGGTCCACTTTGATACTTTGGGAATGCTCAATTCTGTCCATAGATGAGCTTTCAAGGTTTTGTGCAATTTCCAGCATAACTTGGTCTATTGGCATCTTTACCTAACGAAACGTTGTACGAAAGCTAAACTAGCACGTTTGACTTCTAAGAACACTAAATAGAGTACAACGGTCCACTTTGATAATTTACGAATGCTCAATTCTGTCCATAGACGAGCTTTTCAAGTTTTGTGCATTTTCAAACATAACTTGGTTTATTGGCATCTTTATCAAACGAAACGTTGTACAAATGCTAAACTAGCAAGTTACACTTCTAACAACACTAAATAGAGTACAACGGTCCACTTTGATGCTCTAGGAAAACTGAATTCTGTCCATACATGAGCTTTTCATGTTTTGTGCAAGTTGAAACATAACTTGGTCTATTGGTATCTTTACCTAACGTAACGTTGTACGAAAGCAAAACTAGCAATTTAGACTGCTAAGAACACTAAATAAAGTACAACGGTCCACTTTGATTCTCTGGGAATGCTCAATTTTTTCCATAGATGAGCTTTCAAGGTTTTGTGCAATTTCAAGCATAACTTGGTCTATTGGCATCTTTACCTAACGAAACGTTGTACGAAAGCTAAACTAGCACGTTAGACTCCTAAGAACACTAAATAGAGTACAACGGTCCACTTTGATGCTTTACGAATGCTCAATTCTGGCCATAGACGAGCTTTTCAAGTGTTGTGCAAGTTCAAACATAACTTGGTCTATTAGTATCTTTACCTAACGAAACGTTGTTCAAAAGCTAAACTAGCAAGTTAGACTGCTAAGAACACTAAATAGAGTACAACGGTCCACATTGACGCGTTGGGAATGCTCAATTCTGTCCATAAATGAGCTTTCAACGTTTTGTGCAATTTCAAGCATAACTTGATCTATTGGCATCTTTACCTAACGAAACGTTGTACGAAAGCTAAACTAGCACGTTAGACTTCCAAGAACACTAAATAGAGTACAACGGTCCACTTTGATGATTTACGAATGCTCAATTCTGTCCATAGACGAGCTTTTCAAGTTTTGTGCAAGTTGAAAACATAACTTGGTCTATTGGTATCTTTACCTAACGAAACGTTGTTCAAAAGCTAAACTAGCAAGTTAGACTGCTAAGAACACTAAATAGAGTACAACGGTCCACATTGATGCGTTGGGAATGCTGAATTCTGTCCATAGATGAGCTTTCAAGGTTTTGTGCATTTTGAAGCATAACTTGGTGTATTGATATCTTTACCTAACGAAACAATGACGGAAACTAAACTAGCAAGTTAGAATTCTGAGAACACTAAATATAGTACAACGGTCCACTTTGATGCTTTACGAATGCTCAATTCTGTCCATAGACGAGCTTTTCAAGTTCTGTGCAAGTTGAAACATAACTTGGTCTATTGGTTTCTTTACCTAATGAAACGTTGTTCAAAAGCTAAACTAGCAAGTTAGAATGCTAAGAACACCAAATAGAGTACAACGGTCCACTTTGATACTTTGGGAATGCTCAATTCTGTCCATAGATGAGCTTTCAAGGTTTTGTGCAATTTCCAGCATAACTTGGTCTATTGGCATCTTTACCTAACGAAACGTTGTACGAAAGCTAAACTAGCACGTTTGACTTCTAAGAACACTAAATAGAGTACAACGGTCCACTTTGATAATTTACGAATGCTCAATTCTGTCCATAGACGAGCTTTTCAAGTTTTGTGCATTTTCAAACATAACTTGGTTTATTGGCATCTTTATCAAACGAAACGTTGTACAAATGCTAAACTAGCAAGTTACACTTCTAACAACACTAAATAGAGTACAACGGTCCACTTTGATGCTCTAGGAATGCTGAATTCTGTCCATACATGAGCTTTTCATGTTTTGTGCAAGTTGAAACATAACTTGGTCTATTGGTATCTTTACCTAACGTAACGTTGTACGAAAGCAAAACTAGCAATTTAGACTGCTAAGAACACTAAATAAAGTACAACGGTCCACTTTGATTCTCTGGGAATGCTCAATTTTTTCCATAGATGAGCTTTCAAGGTTTTGTGCAATTTCAAGCATAACTTGGTCTATTGGCATCTTTACCTAACGAAACGTTGTACGAAAGCTAAACTAGCACGTTAGACTCCTAAGAACACTAAATAGAGTACAACGGTCCACTTTGATGCTTTACGAATGCTCAATTCTGGCCATAGACGAGCTTTTCAAGTGTTGTGCAAGTTGAAACATAACTTGGTCTATTAGTATCTTTACCTACTGAAACGTTGTTCAAAAGCTAAACTAGCAAGTTAGACTGCTAAGAACACTAAATAGAGTACAACGGTCCACATTGACGCGTTGGGAATGCTCAATTCTGTCCATAGATGAGCTTTCAACGTTTTGTGCAATTTCAAGCATAACTTGATCTATTGGCATCTTTGCCTAACGAAACGTTGTACGAAAGCTAAACTAGCACGTTAGACTTCCAAGAACACTAAATAGAGTACAACGGTCCACTTTGATGATTTACGAATGCTCAATTCTGTCCATAGACGAGCTTTTCAAGTTTTGTGCAAGTTGAAAACATAACTTGGTCTATTGGTATCTTTACCTAACGAAACGTTGTTCAAAAGCTAAACTAGGAAGTTAGACTGCTAAGAACACTAAATAGAGTACAACGGTCCACATTGATGCGTTGGGAATGCTCAACTCTGTCCATAGATGAGCTTTCAAGGTTTTGTGCATTTTGACGCATAACTTGGTGTATTGATATCTTTACCTAACGAAACAATGACGGAAACTAAACTAGCAAGTTAGAATTCTGAGAACACTAAATAGAGTACAACGGTCCACTTTGATGCTTTACGAATGCTCAATTCTGTCCATAGACGAGCTTTTCAAGTTCTGTGCAAGTTGAAACATAACTTGGTCTATTGGTTTCTTTACCTAATGAAACGTTGTTCAAAAGCTAAACTAGCAAGTTAGAATGCTAAGAACACCAAATAGAGTACAACGGTCCACTTTGATACTTTGGGAATGCTCAATTCTGTCCATAGATGAGCTTTCAAGGTTTTGTGCAATTTCCAGCATAACTTGGTCTATTGGCATCTTTACCTAACGAAACGTTGTACGAAAGCTAAACTAGCACGTTAGACTCCTAAGAACACTAAATAGAGTACAACGGTCCACTTTGATGCTTTACGAATGCTCAATTCTGGCCATAGACGAGCTTTTCAAGTGTTGTGCAAGTTGAAACATAACTTGGTCTATTAGTATCTTTACCTACTGAAACGTTGTTCAAAAGCTAAACTAGCAAGTTAGACTGCTAAGAACACTAAATAGAGTACAACGGTCCACATTGACGCGTTGGGAATGCTCAATTCTGTCCATAGATGAGCTTTCAACGTTTTGTGCAATTTCAAGCATAACTTGATCTATTGGCATCTTTGCCTAACGAAACGTTGTACGAAAGCTAAACTAGCACGTTAGACTTCCAAGAACACTAAATAGAGTACAACGGTCCACTTTGATGATTTACGAATGCTCAATTCTGTCCATAGACGAGCTTTTCAAGTTTTGTGCAAGTTGAAAACATAACTTGGTCTATTGGTATCTTTACCTAACGAAACGTTGTTCAAAAGCTAAACTAGGAAGTTAGACTGCTAAGAACACTAAATAGAGTACAACGGTCCACATTGATTAGTTGGGAATGCTCAACTCTGTCCATAGATGAGCTTTCAAGGTTTTGTGCATTTTGAAGCATAACTTGGTGTATTGATATCTTTACCTAACGAAACAATGACGGAAACTAAACTAGCAAGTTAGAATTCTGAGAACACTAAATAGAGTACAACGGTCCACTTTGATGATTTACGAATGCTCAATTCTGTCCATAGACGAGCTTTTCAAGTTCTGTGCAAGTTGAAACATAACTTGGTCTATTGGTTTCTTTACCTAATGAAACGTTGTTCAAAAGCTAAACTAGCAAGTTAGAATGCTAAGAACACCAAATAGAGTACAACGGTCCACTTTGATACTTTGGGAATGCTCAATTCTGTCCATAGATGAGCTTTCAAGGTTTTGTGCAATTTCCAGCATAACTTGGTCTATTGGCATCTTTACCTAACGAAACGTTGTACGAAAGCTAAACTAGCACGTTTGACTTCTAAGAACACTAAATAGAGTACAACGGTCCACTTTGATAATTTACGAATGCTCAATTCTGTCCATAGACGAGCTTTTCAAGTTTTGTGCATTTTCAAACATAACTTGGTTTATTGGCATCTTTATCAAACGAAACGTTGTACAAATGCTAAACTAGCAAGTTACACTTCTAACAACACTAAATAGAGTACAACGGTCCACTTTGATGCTCTAGGAATGCTGAATTCTGTCCATACATGAGCTTTTCATGTTTTGTGCAAGTTGAAACATAACTTGGTCTATTGGTATCTTTACCTAACGTAACGTTGTACGAAAGCAAAACTAGCAATTTAGACTGCTAAGAACACTAAATAAAGTACAACGGTCCACTTTGATTCTCTGGGAATGCTCAATTTTTTCCATAGATGAGCTTTCAAGGTTTTCTGCAATTTCAAGCATAACTTGGTCTATTGGCATCTTTACCTAACGAAACGTTGTACGAAAGCTAAACTAGCACGTTAGACTCCTAAGAACACTAAATAGAGTACAACGGTCCACTTTGATGCTTTACGAATGCTCAATTCTGGCCATAGACGAGCTTTTCAAGTGTTGTGCAAGTTGAAACATAACTTGGTCTATTAGTATCTTTACCTAACGAAACGTTGTTCAAAAGCTAAACTAGCAAGTTAGACTGCTAAGAACACTAAATAGAGTACAACGGTCCACATTGACGCGTTGGGAATGCTCAATTCTGTCCATAGATGAGCTTTCAACGTTTTGTGCAATTTCAAGCATAACTTGATCTATTGGCATCTTTGCCTAACGAAACGTTGTACGAAAGCTAAACTAGCACGTTAGACTTCCAAGAACACTAAATAGAGTACAACGGTCCACTTTGATGATTTACGAATGCTCAATTCTGTCCATAGACGAGCTTTTCAAGTTTTGTGCAAGTTGAAAACATAACTTGGTCTATTGGTATCTTTACCTAACGAAACGTTGTTCAAAAGCTAAACTAGGAAGTTAGACTGCTAAGAACACTAAATAGAGTACAACGGTCCACATTGATGCGTTGGGAATGCTCAACTCTGTCCACAGATGAGCTTTCAAGGTTTTGTGCATTTTGACGCATAACTTGGTGTATTGATATCTTTACCTAACGAAACAATGACGGAAACTAAACTAGCAAGTTAGAATTCTGAGAACACTAAATAGAGTACAACGGTCCACTTTGATGCTTTACGAATGCTCAATTCTGTCCATAGACGAGCTTTTCAAGTTCTGTGCAAGTTGAAACATAACTTGGTCTATTGGTTTCTTTACCTAATGAAACGTTGTTCAAAAGCTAAACTAGCAAGTTAGAATGCTAAGAACACCAAATAGAGTACAACGGTCCACTTTGATACTTTGGGAATGCTCAATTCTGTCCATAGATGAGCTTTCAAGGTTTTGTGCAATTTCCAGCATAACTTGGTCTATTGGCATCTTTACCTAACGAAACGTTGTACGAAAGCTAAACTAGCACGTTAGACTCCTAAGAACACTAAATAGAGTACAACGGTCCACTTTGATGCTTTACGAATGCTCAATTCTGGCCATAGACGAGCTTTTCAAGTGTTGTGCAAGTTGAAACATAACTTGGTCTATTAGTATCTTTACCTACTGAAACGTTGTTCAAAAGCTAAACTAGCAAGTTAGACTGCTAAGAACACTAAATAGAGTACAACGGTCCACATTGACGCGTTGGGAATGCTCAATTCTGTCCATAGATGAGCTTTCAACGTTTTGTGCAATTTCAAGCATAACTTGATCTATTGGCATCTTTGCCTAACGAAACGTTGTACGAAAGCTAAACTAGCACGTTAGACTTCCAAGAACACTAAATAGAGTACAACGGTCCACTTTGATGATTTACGAATGCTCAATTCTGTCCATAGACGAGCTTTTCAAGTTTTGTGCAAGTTGAAAACATAACTTGGTCTATTGGTATCTTTACCTAACGAAACGTTGTTCAAAAGCTAAACTAGGAAGTTAGACTGCTAAGAACACTAAATAGAGTACAACGGTCCACATTGATTAGTTGGGAATGCTCAACTCTGTCCATAGATGAGCTTTCAAGGTTTTGTGCATTTTGAAGCATAACTTGGTGTATTGATATCTTTACCTAACGAAACAATGACGGAAACTAAACTAGCAAGTTAGAATTCTGAGAACACTAAATAGAGTACAACGGTCCACTTTGATGATTTACGAATGCTCAATTCTGTCCATAGACGAGCTTTTCAAGTTCTGTGCAAGTTGAAACATAACTTGGTCTATTGGTTTCTTTACCTAATGAAACGTTGTTCAAAAGCTAAACTAGCAAGTTAGAATGCTAAGAACACCAAATAGAGTACAACGGTCCACTTTGATACTTTGGGAATGCTCAATTCTGTCCATAGATGAGCTTTCAAGGTTTTGTGCAATTTCCAGCATAACTTGGTCTATTGGCATCTTTACCTAACGAAACGTTGTACGAAAGCTAAACTAGCACGTTTGACTTCTAAGAACACTAAATAGAGTACAACGGTCCACTTTGATAATTTACGAATGCTCAATTCTGTCCATAGACGAGCTTTTCAAGTTTTGTGCATTTTCAAACATAACTTGGTTTATTGGCATCTTTATCAAACGAAACGTTGTACAAATGCTAAACTAGCAAGTTACACTTCTAACAACACTAAATAGAGTACAACGGTCCACTTTGATGCTCTAGGAATGCTGAATTCTGTCCATACATGAGCTTTTCATGTTTTGTGCAAGTTGAAACATAACTTGGTCTATTGGTATCTTTACCTAACGTAACGTTGTACGAAAGCAAAACTAGCAATTTAGACTGCTAAGAACACTAAATAAAGTACAACGGTCCACTTTGATTCTCTGGGAATGCTCAATTTTTTCCATAGATGAGCTTTCAAGGTTTTCTGCAATTTCAAGCATAACTTGGTCTATTGGCATCTTTACCTAACGAAACGTTGTACGAAAGCTAAACTAGCACGTTAGACTCCTAAGAACACTAAATAGAGTACAACGGTCCACTTTGATGCTTTACGAATGCTCAATTCTGGCCATAGACGAGCTTTTCAAGTGTTGTGCAAGTTGAAACATAACTTGGTCTATTAGTATCTTTACCTAACGAAACGTTGTTCAAAAGCTAAACTAGCAAGTTAGACTGCTAAGAACACTAAATAGAGTACAACGGTCCACATTGACGCGTTGGGAATGCTCAATTCTGTCCATAGATGAGCTTTCAACGTTTTGTGCAATTTCAAGCATAACTTGATCTATTGGCATCTTTACCTAACGAAACGTTGTACGAAAGCTAAACTAGCACGTTAGACTTCCAAGAACACTAAATAGAGTACAACGGTCCACTTTGATGATTTACGAATGCTCAATTCTGTCCATAGACGAGCTTTTCAAGTTTTGTGCAAGTTGAAAACATAACTTGGTCTATTGGTATCTTTACCTAACGAAACGTTGTTCAAAAGCTAAACTAGCAAGTTAGACTGCTAAGAACACTAAATAGAGTACAACGGTCCACATTGATGCGTTGGGAATGCTCAATTCTGTCCATAGATGAGCTTTCAAGGTTTTGTGCATTTTCAAGCATAACTTGGTGTATTGATATCTTTACCTAACGAAACAATGACGGAAACTAAACTAGCAAGTTAGAATTCTGAGAACACTAAATAGAGTACAACGGTCCACTTTGATGCTTTACGAATGCTCAATTCTGTCCATAGACGAGCTTTTCAAGTTTTGTGCAAGTTCAAAACATAACTTGGTCTATTGGTATCTTTACCTAACGAAACGTTGTTCAAAAGCTAAACTAGCAAGTTAGACTGCTAAGAACACTAAATAGAGTACAACGGTCCACATTGATGCGTTGGGAATGCTCAATTCTGTCCATAGATGAGCTTTTAAGGTTTTGTGCATTTTCAAGCATAACTTGGTGTATTGATACCTTTACCTAACGAAATAATGTACGGAAACTAAACTAGCAAGTTAGAATTCTGAGAACACTAAATAGCGTACAACGGTCCACTTTGATGCTTTACGAATGCTCAATTCTGTCCATAGACGAGCTTTTCAAGTTTTGTGCATTTTCAAACATAACTTGGTTTATTGGTATCTTTACCAAACGAAACGTTGTACGAAAGCTAAACTAGCAAGTTAGACAACTAAGAAGACTAAATAGAGTACAACGGTCCACATTTATGCATTGGGAATGCTCAATTCCGTCCATGTATGAGCTTTTCATGTTTTGTGCAAGTTGAAACATAACTTGGTGTATTCGTATCTTTACCTAACGAAACGTTGTACGAAAGCTAAACTAGCAAGTTAGACTGCTAAGAACACTAAAGAGAGTACAACGGTCCACTTTGATACTTTGGGAATGCCCAATTCTGTCCATAGATAAGCTTTCAAGGTTTTGAGCAATTGCAAGCATAAGTTGCTCTATTGGCATCTTTACCTAACGAAACGTTGTACGAAAGCCAAACTAGCACGTTAGACTTCTAAGAACACTAAATAGAGTACAACGGTCCACTTTGATGCTTTAGGAATGCTCAATTCTGTCCTTAGACAAACTTTTCAAGTCTTGTGCAATTTGAAACATAACTTGGTCTATTGGTATCTTTACCTAACGAAACGTTCTACGAAAGCTAAACTAGCAAGTTAGACTGCTATGAACACTAAATAGAGTGCAACTCTCCACTTTGATGCGTTGGGAATGCTCAATTCTGTCCATAGATGAGCTTTCAAGGTTTTGTGCAATTTCAAGCATAACTTGGTGTATTGATATCTTTACCTAACGAAACAATGAACGGAAACTAAACTAGCAAGTTAGACTTCTAAGAACTCTAAATAGAGTACATCGGTCCACTTTGATACTTTTCAAATGCTCAATTCTGTCCATCGAACAGGTTTTCAAGTTTTGTGCATTTTCAAACATAACTTGGTTTATTGGCATCTTTATCGAACGAAACGTTGTACAAAAGCTAAACTAGCAAGTTAGAATGCTATGAACACCAAATAGAGTACAACGTTCCACTTTGATACTTTGGGAATGCTCAATTCTGTCCATAGATGAGCTTTCAAGGTTTTGTGCAATTTCCAGCATAACTTGGTCTATTGGCATCTTTACCTAACGAAACGTTGTACGAAAGCTAAACTAGCACGTTTGACTTCTAAGAACACTAAATAGAGTACAACGGTCCACTTTGATAATTTACGAATGCTCAATTCTGTCCATAAACGAGCTTTTCAAGTTTTGTGCATTTTCAAACATAACTTGGTTTATTGGCATCTTTATCAAACGAAACGTTGTACAAATGCTAAATAGCAAGTTACACTTCTAACAACAGTAAATAGAGTACAACGGTCCACTTTGATAATTTACGAATGCTCAATTCTGTCCATAGACGAGCTTTTCAAGTTTTGTGCATTTTCAAACATAACTTGGTTTATTGGCATCTTTATCAAACGAAACGTTGTACAAATGCTAAATAGCAAGTTACACTTCTAACAACAGTAAATAGAGTACAACGGTCCACTTTGATGCTCTAGGAATGCTGAATTCTGTCCATACATGAGCTTTTCATGTTTTGTGCAAGTTGAAACATAACTTGGTCTATTGGTATCTTTACCTAACGTAACGTTGTACGAAAGCTAAACTAGCAATTTAGACTGCTAAGAACACTAACTAAAGTACAACGGTCCACTTTGATGCTTTGGGAATGCTCAATTTTTTCCATAGATGAGCTTTCAAGGTTTTGTGCAATTTCAAGCATAACTTGGTCTATTGGCATCTTTACCTAACGAAACGTTGTACGAAAGCTAAACTAGCACGTTAGACTCCTAAGAACACTAAATAGAGTACAATGGTCCACTTTGATGCTTTACGAATGCTCAATTCTGTCCATAGACGAGCTTTTCAAGTTTTGTGCAAGTTGCAACATAACTTGGTCTATTGGTATCTTTACCTAACGAAACGTTGTTCAAAAGCTAAACTAGCAAGTTTGACTGCTAAGAACACAAAATAGAGTACAACGGTCCACATTGACGCGTTGGGAATGCTCAATTCTGTCCATAGATGAGCTTTCAAGGTTTTGTGCAATTTCAAGCATAACTTGATCTATTGGCATCTTTACCTAACGAAACGTTGTACGAAAGCTAAACTAGCACGTTAGACTCCCAAGAACACTAAATAGAGTACAACGGTCCACTTTGATGATTTACGAATGCTTAATTCTGTCCATAGACGAGCTTTTCAAGTTTTGTGCAAGTTGAAAACATAACTTGGTCTATTGGTATCTTTACCTAACGAAACGTTGTTCAAAAGCTAAACTTGCAAGTTAGACTGCTAAGAACACTAAATAGAGTACAACGGTCCACATTGATGCATTGGGAATGCTCAATTCTGTCCATTGATGAGCTTTCAAGGTTTTGTGCATTTTCAAGCATAACTTGGTGTATTGATATCTTTACCTAACGAAACAATGTACGGAAACTGAACTAGCAAGTTAGAATTCTGAGAACACTAAATAGAGTACAATGGTCCACTTTGATGCTTTACGAATGCTCAATTCTGTCCATAGACGAGCTTTTCAAGTTTTGTGCATTTTCAAACATAACTTGGTTTATTGGTATCTTTGCCTAACGAAACGTTGTACGAAAGCTAAACTAGCAAGTTAGACTACTAAGAAGACTAAATAGAGTAGAACGGTCCACATTTATGCATTGGGAATGCTCAATTCCGTCCATAGATGAGCTTTTCATGTTTTGTGCAAGTTGAAACATAACTTGGTCTATTCGTATCTTTACCTAACGAACTGTTGTACGAAAGCTAAACTAGCAAGTTAGACTGCTAAGAACACTAAAGAGAGTACAACGGTCCACTTTGATGCTTTGGGAATGCCCAATTCTGTCCATAGATGAGCTTTCAAGGTTTTGAGCAATTGCAAGCATAACTTGGTCTATTGGCATCTTTACCTAACGAAACGTTGTACGAAAGCTAAACTAGCACGTTAGACTTCGAAGAACACTAAATAGAGTACAACGGTCCCCTTTGATGCTTTAGGAATGCTCAATTCTGACCATAGACAAACTTTTCAAGTGTTGTGCAATTTGAAACATAACTTGGTCTATTGGTATCTTTACCTAACGAAACGTTGTACGAAAGCTAAACTAGCTAGTTAGACTGCTATGAACACTAAATAGAGTGCAACTCTCCACTTTGATGCGTTGGGAAGGCTCAATTCTGTCCATAGATGAGCTTTCAAGGTTTTGTGCAATTTCAAGCATAACTTGGTGTATTGATATCTTTACCTAACGAAACAATGTACGGAAACTAAACTAGCAAGCTAGAATTCTAAGAACACTAAATAGAGTACAACGGTCCACTTTGATGCCCTAGGAATGCTGAATTCTGTCCATACATGAGCTTTTCATGTTTTGTGCAAGTTGAAACATAACTTGGTCTATTGGTATCTTTACCTAACGTAACATTGTATGAAAGCTAAACTAGCAATTTAGACTGCTAAGAACACTAAATAAAGTACAATGGTCCACTTTGATGCTTTGGGAATGCTCAATTTTTTCCATAGAAGAGCTTTCAAGGTTTTGTGCAATTTCAAGCATAACTTGGTCTATTGGCATCTTTACCTAACGAAACATTGTACGAAAGCTAAACTAGCACGTTAGACTCCTAACAACACTAAATAGAGTACAACGGTCCACTTTGATGATTTACGACTGCTCAATTCTGTCCATAGATGAGCTTTTCAAGTTTTGTGCAAGTTGAAACATAACTTGGTCTATTGGTATCTTTACCTAACGAAACGTTGTTCAAAAGCTAAACTAGCAAGTTAGACTGCTAAGAACACTCAATAGAGTACAACGGTCCACATTGATGCGTTGGGAATGCTCAATTCCGTCCATAGATGAGCTTTCAAGGTTTTGTGCATTTTCAAGCATAACTTGGTCTATTGGCATCTTTACCTAACGAAACGTTGTACGAAAGCTAAACTAGCACGTTAGACTCCTAAGAACACTAAATAGAGTACAACGGTCCACTTTGAATATTTACGAATGCTCAATTCTGTCCATACACGAGCTTTTCAAGTTTTGTGCAAGTTGAAACATAACTTGGTCTATTGGTATCTTTACCTAACGAAACGATGTTCAAAAGCTAAACTAGCAAGTTAGACTGCTAAGAACACTAAATAGAGTACAACGGTCCACATTTATGCATTGGGAATGCTCACTTCTGTCCATAGACGAGCTTTTCAAGTTTTGTGCAAGTTGAAACATAACTTGGTCTGTTGGTATCTTTACCTAACGAAACGTTGTTCAAAAGCTAAACTAGCAGGTTAGACTGCTAAGAACACTAAATAGAGTACAACGGTCCACATTGACGCGTTGGGAATGCTCAATTCTGTCCATAGATGAGCTTTCAAGGTTTTGTGCAATTTCAAGCATAACTTGGTCTATTGGCATCTTTACCTAACGAAACGTTGTACGAAAGCTAAACTAGCACGTTAGACTTCTAAGAACACTAAATAGAGTACAACGGTCCACTTTGATGCTTTAGGAATGCTCAATACAGTCCATAGACCAACTTTTCAAGTCTTGTGCAATTTGAAACATAACTTGGTCTATTGGTATCTTTACCTAACGAAACGTTGTACGAAAGCTAAACTAGCAAGTTAGACTGCCATGAACACTAAATAGAGTGCAACTCTCCACTTTGATGCGTTGGGAATGCTCAATTCTGTCCATTGATGAGCTTTCAAGGTTTTGTGCATTTTCAAGCATAACTTGGTGTATTGATATCTTTACCTAACGAAACAATGTACGGAAACTAAACTAGCAAGTTAGAATTCTGAGAACACTAAATAGAGTACAATGGTCCACTTTGATGCTTTACGAATGCTCAATTCTGTCCATAGACGAGCTTTTCAAGTTTTGTGCATTTTCAAACATAACTTGGTTTATTGGTATCTTTACCTAACGAAACGTTGTACGAAAGCTAAACTAGCAAGTTAGACTACTAAGAAGACTAAATAGAGTAGAACGGTCCACATTTATGCATTGGGAATGCTCAATTCCGTCCATAGATGAGCTTTTCATGTTTTGTGCAAGTTGAAACATAACTTGGTCTATTCGTATCTTTACCTAACGAACTGTTGTACGAAAGCTAAACTAGCAAGTTAGACTGCTAAGAACACTAAAGAGAGTACAACGGTCCACTTTGATGCTTTGGGAATGCCCAATTCTGTCCATAGATGAGCTTTCAAGGTTTTGAGCAATTGCAAGCATAACTTGGTCTATTGGCATCTTTACCTAACGAAACGTTGTACGAAAGCTAAACTAGCACGTTAGACTTCGAAGAACACTAAATAGAGTACAACGGTCCCCTTTGATGCTTTAGGAATGCTCAATTCTGACCATAGACAAACTTTTCAAGTGTTGTGCAATTTGAAACATAACTTGGTCTATTGGTATCTTTACCTAACGAAACGTTGTACGAAAGCTAAACTAGCTAGTTAGACTGCTATGAACACTAAATAGAGTGCAACTCTCCACTTTGATGCGTTGGGAATGCTCAATTCTGTCCATAGATGAGCTTTCAAGGTTTTGTGCAATTTCAAGCATAACTTGGTGTATTGATATCTTTACCTTGACGGATCGAGTTTAACACAAGAGGGGGGGTGAATTGTGTCCCCAAATTCCAATTGGAATCCCTTTTTCAATTTAAACAAATTAACAAAGAAACCTCCACTAATGCAATTATCAACCTCCAGCAAATTATCAACACACAAGGGCAGAAAATCAGTTTTAATGCATGGTCTTGCAATGACCAAAATAGTTTAGGAAACAATTAAACACTTAGTCAATCAACATGCAAACAATGCAATGAACAAAAATTGACACAACGATTTATAGTAGTTCGGAGACCCTTCTCCTACGTCTACTACCTAGGTTCACCAACCTAGGATTTTCAACCTCCACTAAGGATGTGGTTTTCTCAAGAGCTCCACAAAACTCACAAGGGTTTTTAGGTCACCCTTGAAACTGAAGATTTCAAGACAATCTTCAAACTTTACAACCAAGGGTTTCTAAGAACTCCCTCAAACTTCAATGTTTGTAATATGCCCTAACAAAGGGACTTTCTCAATGGGTTTTTTAGCCAAGGTTCTCACAACTAGCACTAAGCTATTTAAGTGAAGAACTTTCAATAACAACAATCACACACTCACGGGTAGGATTTTCAAGTAGGTAAGGTGAGGTGATTTTGGGAGAAATAACACCTTGAGCTTAAGTGAAAGCACCCTCTCTTTGCAGCAGCAAAATGGTGAGAAGGCCTTGAGTAGTGGCTCAAGAAGAAGCTGGGATTTTAGTAGACAATGGATGCTTGAATGCTTGAAAGCTTTGAACAAAGTTCTCTCTTGATTGTAAATGCTTCTCCAAGTTGTATGAAAGGGAAGATCCTCTTTTAAAGGCAATTCTCTCCTATGCTTGCAGCCATTGGATCAAACTTCAAGAGTTGATCTCTACCATCCATTGCAGCTCCTAATCTTGGTCATTGATGATTTGAGCAAACAAATCTCCACCATAGAGCATATAGACGTTGCACATGCTCCTTTTTTTAAGTCAAAAATTGCAAGCAAGAAAGTTGTCTTATGCACAACCATTTGATCAATGTATGTCTTCAAATCTTGACCATTCAAACTCTCTTTAATTCTCAACCATGGATGTAGATTGTACTATGTCATCTTGTCCCTTCATTTTGAATCAAAGACTTCAAAAGTGATCCCTTAGTCAAGGATCTTGTTTGATTGCACCAACATAACTTTCTTGGTAGCACATGTCTTGAGTGAAAATGTCAAGGATCTTGTTTGATTGCACCAACATAACTTTCTTGGTAGCACATGTCTTGAGTGAAAATGTCAAGGATCTTGTTTGATTGCACCAACATAACTTTCTTGGTAGCACATGTCTTGAGTGAAAATGTCAAGGATCTTGTTTGATTGCACCAACCTAACTTTCTTGGTAGCACATGTCTTGAGTGAAAATGTCAAACAAGAATATATCACTAATGATAGAGAGGACAAGGTTTGTCTCATATGATTGAAAAGAGTTGTATCTCCATGAAGACCACAACCAATAGCCTCAATGTTTGATTCATTCAACTTGATTAAGTGCCTTAGTGGAAAGTTGGCAAATATAGGATTTTTCATAGTTTCCTAGAGCTCCAAGCTCATTCTTAGAAACTGGACTTCGACCACTCTTGAACATACTGAATTCTGAGCCATATGAGACCACAATGATGATTAACCTACAAGGAAATAGGAGGTAGAACTCCCCAATTGCATGTAAGCTCAAAGAGCTTCATATAGAGCGCATAGGTTAATTATATTAGAAAAACAACCCAGAAAATTCATATTACTGCATGATAAATCATTTTATATGTATTAGAATGTCCATGTAAAATTTCATAACAATCGGAAATCGTTTGGTCACTCAACCAAGCAATTTGATCACTAATAGTGAAACCGATAAATTTTAAGTGTAAATTCAAAGTCATTTTGCAAACTCAGTGTAAATGGCCTTTTCTCTTGAACTTTACTAAATCAAATATGTTCATAGTGATGAAACTAAGATGCACACGAAATTTCATTTAAATCGGAGTTCATTTGGTTCACCACGTTCACAAAGAACACATATGCACAAAATTAGGTAAAACCTAGTTTTGGCGGAATTTAAGCATATGACCAAATATATATGTGATGTACTTAATTTATCATGATTATAGTCCTAGAACATATATTAAGCCTTCATGTGCATGTGATTCAAGTTTCAAGTCATTTGGACCTAAGTTGGTTAAGATATGATAATTGGAAAATTGATGCTCTAACTTAGTCCATGTATGTTTGTTTTCAAAACTTAATTTCCAGCACTATCTAAAAAATATATAGTCATTTAAATTCAATTCATATAAATCAAATATTGCTTTAATGTTTCATTATGATTTATAAATGATTTAATATCATCAAAATTAGACATATAGGACCATAGGTCCAACATACCTAACGAAACAATGTACGGAAACTAAACTAGCAAGTTAGAATTCTAAGAACACTAAATAGAGTACAACGGTCCACTTTGATGCCCTAGGAATGCTGAATTCTGTCCATACATGAGCTTTTCATGTTTTGTGCAAGTTGAAACATAACTTGGTCTATTGGTATCTTTACCTAACGTAACATTGTATGAAAGCTAAACTAGCAATTTAGACTGCTAAGAACACTAAATAAAGTACAATGGTCCACTTTGATGTTTTGGGAATGCTCAATTTTTTCCATAGAAGAGCTTTCAAGGTTTTGTGCAATTTCAAGCATAACTTGGTCTATTGGCATCTTTACCTAACGAAACATTGTACGAAAGCTAAACTAGCACGTTAGACTCCTAACAACACTAAATAGAGTACAACGGTCCACTTTGATGATTTACGACTGCTCAATTCTGTCCATAGATGAGCTTTTCAAGTTTTGTGCAAGTTGAAACATAACTTGGTCTATTGGTATCTTTACCTAACGAAACGTTGTTCAAAAGCTAAACTAGCAAGTTAGACTGCTAAGAACACTAAATAGAGTACAACGGTCCACATTGATGCGTTGGGAATGCTCAATTCCGTCCATAGATGAGCTTTCAAGGTTTTGTGCATTTTCAAGCATAACTTGGTCTATTGGCATCTTTACCTAACGAAACGTTGTACGAAAGCTAAACTAGCAAGTTAGACTCCTAAGAACACTAAATAGAGTACAACGGTCCACTTTGATGCTTTACGAATGCTCAATTCTGTCCATAGACGAGCTTTTCAAGTTTTGTGCAAGTTGCAACATAACTTGGTCTATTGGTATCTTTACCTAACGAAACGTTGTTCAAAAGCTAAACTAGCAAGTTTGACTGCTAAGAACACAAAATAGAGTACAACGGTCCACATTGACGCGTTGGGAATGCTCAATTCTGTCCATAGATGAGCTTTCAAGGTTTTGTGCAATTTCAAGCATAACTTGATCTATTGGCATCTTTACCTAACGAAACGTTGTACGAAAGCTAAACTATCACGTTAGACTCCCAAGAACACTAAATAGAGTACAACGGTCCACTTTGATGATTTACGAATGCTTAATTCTGTCCATAGACGAGCTTTTCAAGTTTTGTGCAAGTTGAAAACATAACTTGGTCTATTGGTATCTTTACCTAACGAAACGTTGTTCAAAAGCTAAACTTGCAAGTTAGACTGCTAAGAACACTAAATAGAGTACAACGGTCCACATTGATGCGTTGGGAATGCACAATTCTGTCCATTGATGAGCTTTCAAGGTTTTGTGCATTTTCAAGCATAACTTGGTGTATTGATATCTTTACCTAACGAAACAATGTACGGAAACTAAACTAGCAAGTTAGAATTCTGAGAACACTAAATAGAGTACAATGGTCCACTTTGATGCTTTACGAATGCTCAATTCTGTCCATAGACGAGCTTTTCAAGTTTTGTGCATTTTCAAACATAACTTGGTTTATTGGTATCTTTACCTAACGAAACGTTGTACGAAAGCTAAACTAGCAAGTTAGACTACTAAGAAGACTAAATAGAGTAGAACGGTCCACATTTATGCATTGGGAATGCTCAATTCCGTCCATAGATGAGCTTTTCATGTTTTGTGCAAGTTGAAACATAACTTGGTCTATTCGTATCTTTACCTAACGAACTGTTGTACGAAAGCTAAACTAGCAAGTTAGACTGCTAAGAACACTAAAGAGAGTACAACGGTCCACTTTGATGCTTTGGGAATGCCCAATTCTGTCCATAGATGAGCTTTCAAGGTTTTGAGCAATTGCAAGCATAACTTGGTCTATTGGCATCTTTACCTAACGAAACGTTGTACGAAAGCTAAACTAGCACGTTAGACTTCGAAGAACACTAAATAGAGTACAACGGTCCCCTTTGATGCTTTAGGAATGCTCAATTCTGACCATAGACAAACTTTTCAAGTGTTGTGCAATTTGAAACATAACTTGGTCTATTGGTATCTTTACCTAACGAAACGTTGTACGAAAGCTAAACTAGCTAGTTAGACTGCTATGAACACTAAATAGAGTGCAACTCTCCACTTTGATGCGTTGGGAATGCTCAATTCTGTCCATAGATGAGCTTTCAAGGTTTTGTGCAATTTCAAGCATAACTTGGTGTATTGATATCTTTACCTAACGAAACAATGTACGGAAACTAAACTAGCAAGTTAGAATTCTAAGAACACTAAATAGAGTACAACGGTCCACTTTGATGCCCTAGGAATGCTGAATTCTGTCCATACATGAGCTTTTCATGTTTTGTGCAAGTTGAAACATAACTTGGTCTATTGGTATCTTTACCTAACGAAACGTTGTTCAAAAGCTAAACTAGCAAGTTAGACTGCTAAGAACACTAAATAGAGTACAACGGTCCACATTGATGCGTTGGGAATGCTCAATTCCGTCCATAGATGAGCTTTCAAGGTTTTGTGCATTTTCAAGCATAACTTGGTCTATTGGCATCTTTACCTAACGAAACGTTGTACGAAAGCTAAACTAGCACGTTAGACACCTAAGAACACTAAATAGAGTACAACGGTCCACTTTGAATATTTACGAATGCTCAATTCTGTCCATACACGAGCTTTTCAAGTTTTGTGCAAGTTGAAACATAACTTGGTCTATTGGTATCTTTACCTAACGAAACGATGTTCAAAAGCTAAACTAGCAAGTTAGACTGCTAAGAACACTAAATAGAGTACAACGGTCCACATTTATGCATTGGGAATGCTCAATTCTGTCCATAGACGAGCTTTTCAAGTTTTGTGCAAGTTGAAACATAACTTGGTCTGTTGGTATCTTTACCTAACGAAACGTTGTTCAAAAGCTAAACTAGCAGGTTAGACTGCTAGGAACACTAAATAGAGTACAACGGTCCACATTGACGCGTTGGCAATGCTCAATTCTGTCCATAGATGAGCTTTCAAGGTTTTGTGCAATTTCAAGCATAACTTGGTCTATTGGCATCTTTACCTAACGAAACGTTGTACGAAAGCTAAACTAGCACGTTAGACTTCTAAGAACACTAAATA
This sequence comes from Tripterygium wilfordii, assembly GCF_013401445.1. NCBI lineage: Eukaryota > Viridiplantae > Streptophyta > Magnoliopsida > Celastrales > Celastraceae > Tripterygium > Tripterygium wilfordii. Next base: position 19,922 of record NW_024056174.1, on the reverse strand, counting down.
GAGTACAACGGTCCACTTTGATGCTTTAGGAATGCTCAATACAGTCCATAGACCAACTTTTCAAGTCTTGTGCAATTTGAAACATAACTTGGTCTATTGGTATCTTTACCTAACGAAACGTTGTACGAAAGCTAAACTAGCAAGTTAGACTGCTATGAACACTAAATAGAGTGCAACTCTCCACTTTGATGCGTTGGGAATGCTCAATTCTGTCCATAGATGAGCTTTCAAGGTTTTGTGCAATTTCAAGCATAACTTGGCGTATTGATATCTTTACCCAACCAAACAATGTACGGAAACTAAACTAGCAAGTTAGACTTCTAAGAACACTAAATAGAGTACATCGGTCCACTTTGATGCTTTACGAATGCTCAATTCTGTCCACACACGAGCTTTTCAAGTTTTGTGCATTTTCAAACATAACTTGGTTTATTGGTATCTTTACCTAACGAAACGTTGTATGAAAGCTAAACTAGCAAGTTAGACTACTGAGAAGACTAAATAGAGTACAACGGTCCACATTTATGCATTGGGAATGCTCAATTCCGTCCATAGATGAGCTCTTCATGTTTTGTGCAAGTTGAAACATAACTTGGTCTATTCGTATCTTTACCTAACAAAACGTTGTACGAAAGCTAAACTAGCAAGTTAGACTGCTAAGAACACTAAAGAGAGTACAATGGTCCACTTTGATGCTTTGGGAATGCCCAATTCTGTCCATAGATGAGCTTTCAAGGTTTTGAGCAATTGCAAGCATAACTTGGTCTATTGGCATCTTTACCTAACGAAACGTTGTACGAAAGCTAAACTAGCACGTTAGACTTTTAAGAACACTAAATAGAGTACAACGGTCCACTTTGATGCTTTAGGAATGCTCAATTCTGTCCATAGACAAACTTTTCAAGTCTTGTGCAATTTAAAAAATAACTTGGTCTATTCGTATCTTTACCTAACGAAACGTTGTACGAAAGCTAAACTAGCAAGTTAGACTGCTAAGAACACTAAGGAGAGTACAACGGTCCACTTTGATGCTTTGGGAATGCCCAATTCTGTCCATAGATGAGCTTTCAAGGTTTTGAGCAATTGCAAGCACAACTTGGTCTATTGGCATCTTTACCTAACGAAACGTTGTACGATAGCTAAACTAGCACGTTAGACTTCTAAGAACACTAAATAGAGTACAACGGTCCACTTTGATGCTTTAGGAATGCTCAATTCTGTCCATAGACAAACTTTTCAAGTCTTGTGTAATTTGAAACATAACTTGGTCTATTCGTATCTTTACCTAACGAAATGTTGTACGAAAGCTAAACTAGCAAGTTAGACTGCTAAGAACACTAAAGAGAGTACAACGGTCCACTTTGATGCTTTGGGAATGCCCAATTCTGTCCATAGATGAGCTTTCAAGGTTTTGAGCAATTGCAAGCACAACTTGGAATGCTCAATTCCGTCCATAGATGAGCTTTTCATGTTTTGTGCAAGTTGAAACATAACTTGGTCTATTCGTATCTTTACCTAACAAAACGTTGTCCGAAAGCTAAACTAGCACGTTAGACTTCTAAGAACACTAAATAGAGTACAACGGTCCACTTTGATAATTTACGAATGCTCAGTTCTGTCCATGGACGAGCTTTTCAAGTTTTGTGCATTTTCAAACGTAACTTGGTTTATTGGCAACTTTATCAAACGAAACGTTGTACAAATGCTAAACTAGCAAGTTACACTTCTAACAACACTAAATAGAGTACAACGGTCCACTTTGATGCTCTAGGAATGCTGAATTCTGTCCATACATGAGCTTTTCATGTTTTGTGCAAGTTGAAACATAACTTGGTCTATTGGTATCTTTACCTAACGTAACGTTGTACGAAAGCTAAACTAGCAATTTAGACTGCTAAGAACACTAAATAAAGTACAATGGTCCACTTTGATGCTTTGGGAATGCTCAATTTTTTCCATAGATGAGCTTTCAAGGTTTTGTGCAATTTCAAGCATACCTTGGTCTATTGGCATCTTTACCTACCGAAACGTTGTACGAAAGCTACACTAGCAAGTTAGAATTCTGAGAACACTAAATAGAGTACAACGGTCCAGATTGATGCGTTGGGAATGCTCAATTCTGTCCATAGATGAGCTTTCAAGGTTTTGTGCATTTTCAAGCATAACTTGGTGTATTGATATCTTTACCTAACGAAACAATGTACGGAAACTAAACTAGCAAGTTAGAATTCTGAGAACACTAAATAGAGTACAACGGTCCACTTTGATGCTTTACGAATGCTCAATTCTGTCCATAGACGAGCTTTTCAAGTTTTGTGCATTTTCAAACATAACTTGGTTTATTGGTATCTTTACCTAACGAAACGTTGTACGAAAGCTAAACTAGGAAGTTAGACTACTAAGAAGACTAAATAGAGTACAACGGTCCACATTTATGCATTGGGAATGCTCAATTCCGTCCATAGATGAGCTTTTCATGTTTTGTGCAAGTTGAAACATACTTGGTCTATTCGTATCTTTACCTAACAAAACGTTGTACGAAAGCTAAACTAGCAAGTTAGACTGCTAAGAACACAAAAGAGAGTACAACGGTCCACTTTGATGCTTTGGGAATGCCCAATTCTGTCCATAGATGAGCTTTCAAGGTTTTGAGCAATTGCAAGCACAACGTGGTCTATTGGCATCTTTACCTAACGAAACGTTGTACGAAAGCTAAACTAGCACGTTAGACTTCTAAGAACACTAAATAGAGTACAACGGTCCACTTTGATGCTTTAGGAATGCTCAATTATGTCCATGGACAAACTTTTCAAGTCTTGTGCAATTTGAAACATAACTTGGTCTATTGGTATCTTTACCTAACGAAACGTTGTACGAAAGCTAAACTAGCAAGCTAGACTGCTATGAACACTAAATAGAGTGCAACTCTCCACTTTGATGCGTTGGGAATGCTCAATTCTGTCCATAGATGAGCTTTCAAGGTTTTGTGCAATTTCAAGCATAACTTGGTGTATTGATATCTTTACGTAACGAAACAATGTACGGAAACTAAACTAGCAAGTTAGACTTCTAAGAACACTAAATAGAGTACATCGGTCCACTTCGAAGCTTTACGAAAGCTCAATTCTGTCCATAGACTAGCTTTTCAAGTTTTGTGCATTTTCAAACATAACTTGGTTTATTGGTATCTTTACCTAACGAAACGTTGTATGAAAGCTAAACTAGCAAGTTAGACTACTAAGAAGACTAAATAGAGTACAACGGTCCACATTTATGCATTGGGAATGCACAATTCCGTCCATAGATGAGCTTTTCATGTTTTGTGCAAGTTGAAACATAACTTGGTCTATTCGTATCTTTACCTAACAAAACGTTGTACGAAAGCTAAACTAGCAAGTTAGACTGCTAAGAACACTAAAGAGAGTACAACGGTCCACTTTGATGCTTTGGGAATGCCCAATTCTGTCCATAGATGAGCTTTCAAGGTTTTGAGCAATTGCAAGCATAACTTGGTCTATTGGCATCTTTACCTAACGAAACGTTGTACGAAAGCTAAACTAGCACGTTAGACTTCTAAGAACACTAAATAGAGTACAACGGTCCACTTTGATGCTTTAGGAATGCTCAATTCTGTCCATAGACAAACTTTTCAAGTCTTGTGCAATTTGAAACATAACTTGGTCTATTGGTATCTTTACCTAACGAAACGTTGTACGAAAGCTAAACTAGCAAGTTAGACTGCTATGAACACTAAATAGGGTGCAACTCTCCACTTTGATGCGTTGGGAATGCTCAATTCTGTCCATAGATGAGCTTTCAAGGTTTTGTGCAATTTCAAGCATAACTTGGTGTATTGATATCTTTACGTAACGACACAATGTACGGAAACTAAACTAGCAAGTTAGACTTCTAAGAACACTAAATAGAGTACATCGGTCCACTTTGAAGCTTTACGAAAGCTCAATTCTGTCCATAGACGAGCTTTTCAAGTTTTGTGCATTTTCAAACATAACTTGGTTTATTGGTATCTTTACCTAACAAAACGTTGTATGAAAGCTAAACTAGCAAGTTAGACTACTAAGAAGACTAAATAGAGTACAACGGTCCACATTTATGCATTGGGAATGCTCAATTCCGTCCATAGATGAGCTTTTCATGTTTTGTGCAAGTTGAAACATACTTGGTCTATTCGTATCTTTACCTAACAAAACGTTGTACGAAAGCTAAACTAGCTAGTTAGACTGCTAAGAACACTAAAGAGAGTACAACGGTCCACTTTGATGCTTTGGGAATGCCCAATTCTGTCCATAGATGAGCTTTCAAGGTTTTGAGCAATTGCAAGCACAACTTGGAATGCTCAATTCCGTCCATAGATGAGCTTTTCATGTTTTGTGCAAGTTGAAACATAACTTGGTCTATTCGTATCTTTACCTAACAAAACGTTGTCCGAAAGCTAAACTAGCACGTTAGACTTCTAAGAACACTAAATAGAGTACAACGGTCCACTTTGATAATTTACGAATGCTCAGTTCTGTCCATGGACGAGCTTTTCAAGTTTTGTGCATTTTCAAACGTAACTTGGTTTATTGGCAACTTTATCAAACGAAACGTTGTACAAATGCTAAACTAGCAAGTTACACTTCTAACAACACTAAATAGAGTACAACGGTCCACTTTGATGCTCTAGGAATGCTGAATTCTGTCCATACATGAGCTTTTCATGTTTTGTGCAAGTTGAAACATAACTTGGTCTATTGGTATCTTTACCTAACGTAACGTTGTACGAAAGCTAAACTAGCAATTTAGACTGCTAAGAACACTAAATAAAGTACAACGGTCCACTTTGATGCTTTGGGAATGCTCAATTTTTTCCATAGATGAGCTTTCAAGGTTTTGTGCAATTTCAAGCATACCTTGGTCTATTGGCATCTTTACCTACCGAAACGTTGTACGAAAGCTACACTAGCAAGTTAGAATTCTGAGAACACTAAATAGAGTACAACGGTCCAGATTGATGCGTTGGGAATGCTCAATTCTGTCCATAGATGAGCTTTCAAGGTTTTGTGCATTTTCAAGCATAACTTGGTGTATTGATATCTTTACCTAACGAAACAATGTACGGAAACTAAACTAGCAAGTTAGAATTCTGAGAACACTAAATAGAGTACAACGGTCCACTTTGATGCTTTACGAATGCTCAATTCTGTCCATAGACGAGCTTTTCAAGTTTTGTGCATTTTCAAACATAACTTGGTTTATTGGTATCTTTACCTAACGAAACGTTGTACGAAAGCTAAACTAGGAAGTTAGACTACTAAGAAGACTAAATAGAGTACAACGGTCCACATTTATGCATTGGGAATGCTCAATTCCGTCCATAGATGAGCTTTTCATGTTTTGTGCAAGTTGAAACATACTTGGTCTATTCGTATCTTTACCTAACAAAACGTTGTACGAAAGCTAAACTAGCAAGTTAGACTGCTAAGAACACTAAAGAGAGTACAACGGTCCACTTTGATGCTTTGGGAATGCCCAATTCTGTCCATAGATGAGCTTTCAAGGTTTTGAGCAATTGCAAGCACAACGTGGTCTATTGGCATCTTTACCTAACGAAACGTTGTACGAAAGCTAAACTAGCACGTTAGACTTCTAAGAACACTAAATAGAGTACAACGGTCCACTTTGATGCTTTAGGAATGCTCAATTATGTCCATGGACAAACTTTTCAAGTCTTGTGCAATTTGAAACATAACTTGGTCTATTGGTATCTTTACCTAACGAAACGTTGTACGAAAGCTAAACTAGCAAGTTAGACTGCTATGAACACTAAATAGAGTGCAACTCTCCACTTTGATGCGTTGGGAATGCTCAATTCTGTCCATAGATGAGCTTTCAAGGTTTTGTGCAATTTCAAGCATAACTTGGTGTATTGATATCTTTACGTAACGAAACAATGTACGGAAACTAAACTAGCAAGTTAGACTTCTAAGAACACTAAATAGAGTACATCGGTCCACTTCGAAGCTTTACGAAAGCTCAATTCTGTCCATAGACTAGCTTTTCAAGTTTTGTGCATTTTCAAACATAACTTGGTTTATTGGTATCTTTACCTAACGAAACGTTGTATGAAAGCTAAACTAGCAAGTTAGACTACTAAGAAGACTAAATAGAGTACAACGGTCCACATTTATGCATTGGGAATGCACAATTCCGTCCATAGATGAGCTTTTCATGTTTTGTGCAAGTTGAAACATAACTTGGTCTATTCGTATCTTTACCTAACAAAACGTTGTACGAAAGCTAAACTAGCAAGTTAGACTGCTAAGAACACTAAAGAGAGTACAACGGTCCACTTTGATGCTTTGGGAATGCCCAATTCTGTCCATAGATGAGCTTTCAAGGTTTTGAGCAATTGCAAGCATAACTTGGTCTATTGGCATCTTTACCTAACGAAACGTTGTACGAAAGCTAAACTAGCACGTTAGACTTCTAAGAACACTAAATAGAGTACAACGGTCCACTTTGATGCTTTAGGAATGCTCAATTCTGTCCATAGACAAACTTTTCAAGTCTTGTGCAATTTGAAACATAACTTGGTCTATTGGTATCTTTACCTAACGAAACGTTGTACGAAAGCTAAACTAGCAAGTTAGACTGCTATGAACACTAAATAGGGTGCAACTCTCCACTTTGATGCGTTGGGAATGCTCAATTCTGTCCATAGATGAGCTTTCAAGGTTTTGTGCAATTTCAAGCATAACTTGGTGTATTGATATCTTTACGTAACGACACAATGTACGGAAACTAAACTAGCAAGTTAGACTTCTAAGAACACTAAATAGAGTACATCGGTCCACTTTGAAGCTTTACGAAAGCTCAATTCTGTCCATAGACGAGCTTTTCAAGTTTTGTGCATTTTCAAACATAACTTGGTTTATTGGTATCTTTACCTAACAAAACGTTGTATGAAAGCTAAACTAGCAAGTTAGACTACTAAGAAGACTAAATAGAGTACAACGGTCCACATTTATGCATTGGGAATGCTCAATTCCGTCCATAGATGAGCTTTTCATGTTTTGTGCAAGTTGAAACATACTTGGTCTATTCGTATCTTTACCTAACAAAACGTTGTACGAAAGCTAAACTAGCTAGTTAGACTGCTAAGAACACTAAAGAGAGTACAACGGTCCACTTTGATGCTTTGGGAATGCCCAATTCTGTCCATAGATGAGCTTTCAAGGTTTTGAGCAATTGCAAGCATAACGTGGTCTATTGGCATCTTTACCTAACGAAACGTTGTACGAAAGCTAAACTAGCACGTTTGACTTCTAAGAACACTAAATAGAGTACAACGGTCCACTTTGATGCTTTATGAATGCTCAATTCTGTCCATAGACAAACTTTTCAAGTCTTGTGCAATTTGAAACATAACTTGGTCTATTGGTATCTTTACCTAACGAAACGTTGTACGAAAGCTAAACTAGCAAGTTAGACTGCTATGAACACTAAATAGAGTGCAACTCTCCACTTTGATGCGTTGGGAATGCTCAATTCTGTCCATAGATGAGCTTTCAAGGTTTTGTGCAATTTCAAGCATAACTTGGTGTATTCATATCTTTACGTAACGAAACAATGTACAGAAACTAAACTAGCAAGTTAGACTTCTAAGAACACTAAATAGAGTACATCGGTCCACTTCGAAGCTTTACGAAAGCTCAATTCTGTCCATAGACTAGCTTTTCAAGTTTTGTGCATTTTCAAACATAACTTGGTTTATTGGTATCTTTACCTAACGAAACGTTGTATGAAAGCTAAACTAGCAAGTTAGACTACTAAGAAGACTAAATAGAGTACAACGGTCCTCATTTATGCATTGGGAATGCTCAATTCCGTCCATAGATGAGCTTTTCATGTTTTGTGCAAGTTGAAACATAACTTGGTCTATTCGTATCTTTACCTAACAAAACGTTGTACGAAAGCTAAACTAGCAAGTTAGACTGCTAAGAACACTAAAGAGAGTACAACGGTCCACTTTGATGCTTTGGGAATGCCCAATTCTGTCCATAGATGAGCTTTCAAGGTTTTGAGCAATTGCAAGCATAACTTGGTCTATTGGCATCTTTACCTAACGAAACGTTGTACGAAAGCTAAACTAGCACGTTAGACTTCTAAGAACACTAAATAGAGTACAACGGTCCACTTTGATGCTTTAGGAATGCTCAATTCTGTCCATAGACAAACTTTTCAAGTCTTGTGCAATTTGAAACATAACTTGGTCTATTGGTATCTTTACCTAACGAAACGTTGTACGAAAGCTAAACTAGCAAGTTAGACTGCTATGAACACTAAATAGGGTGCAACTCTCCACTTTGATGCGTTGGGAATGCTCAATTCTGTCCATAGATGAGCTTTCAAGGTTTTGTGCAATTTCAAGCATAACTTGGTGTATTGATATCTTTACGTAACGAAACAATGTACGGAAACTAAACTAGCAAGTTAGACTTCTAAGAACACTAAATAGAGTACATCGGTCCACTTCGAAGCTTTACGAAAGCTCAATTCTGTCCATAGACTAGCTTTTCAAGTTTTGTGCATTTTCAAACATAACTTGGTTTATTGGTATCTTTACCTAACGAAACGTTGTATGAAAGCTAAACTAGCAAGTTAGACTACTAAGAAGACTAAATAGAGTACAACGGTCCACATTTATGCATTGGGAATGCTCAATTCCGTCCATAGATGAGCTTTTCATGTTTTGTGCAAGTTGAAACATAACTTGGTCTATTCGTATCTTTACCTAACAAAACGTTGTACGAAAGCTAAACTAGCAAGTTAGACTGCTAAGAACACTAAAGAGAGTACAACGGTCCACTTTGATGCTTTGGGAATGCCCAATTCTGTCCATAGATGAGCTTTCAAGGTTTTGAGCAATTGCAAGCATAACTTGGTCTATTGGCATCTTTACCTAACGAAACGTTGTACGAAAGCTAAACTAGCACGTTAGACTTCTAAGAACACTAAATAGAGTACAACGGTCCACTTTGATGCTTTAGGAATGCTCAATTCTGTCCATAGACAAACTTTTCAAGTCTTGTGCAATTTGAAACATAACTTGGTCTATTGGTATCTTTACCTAACGAAACATTGTACGAAAGCTAAACTAGCAAGTTAGACTGCTATGAACACTAAATAGGGTGCAACTCTCCACTTTGATGCGTTGGGAATGCTCAATTCTGTCCATAGATGAGCTTTCAAGGTTTTGTGCAATTTCAAGCATAACTTGGTGTATTGATATCTTTACGTAACGAAACAATGTACGGAAACTAAACTAGCAAGTTAGACTTCTAAGAACACTAAATAGAGTACATCGGTCCACTTTGAAGCTTTACGAAAGCTCAATTCTGTCCATAGACGAGCTTTTCAAGTTTTGTGCATTTTCAAACATAACTTGGTTTATTGGTATCTTTACCTAACAAAACGTTGTATGAAAGCTAAACTAGCAAGTTAGACTACTAAGAAGACTAAATAGAGTACAACGGTCCACATTTATGCATTGGGAATGCTCAATTCCGTCCATAGATGAGCTTTTCAGTTTTTGTGCAAGTTGAAACATAACTTGGTCTATTCGTATCTTTACCTAACGAAACGTTGTACGAAGCTAAACTAGCAAGTTAGACTGCTCAGAACACTAAAGAGAGTACAACGGTCTACTTTGATGCTTTGGGAATGCCCAATTCTGTCCATAGATGACCTTTCATGGTTTTGAGCAATTGAAAGCATAACTTGGTCTATTGGCATCTTTACCTAACGAAACGTTGTACGAAAGCTAAACTAGCACGTTAGATATCTAAGAACACTAAATAGAGTACAACGGTCCACTTTGATGCTTTTGGAATGCTCAATTCTGTCCATAGACAAACTTTTCAAGTCTTGTGCAATTTGAAACATAACTTGGTCTATTGGTATCTTTACCTAACGAAACGTTGTATGAAAGCTAAACTAGCAAATTAGACTGCTATGAACACTAAATAGAGTGCAACTCTCCACTTTGATGCGTTGGGAATGCTCAATTCTGTCCATAGATGAGCTTTCAAGGTTTTGTGCAATTTCAAGCATAACTTGGTGTATTGATATCTTTACGTAACGAAACAATGTACGGAAACTAAACTAGCAAGTTAGACTTCTAAGAACACTAAATAGAGTACATCGGTCCACTTTGATGCTTTACAAATGCTCAATTCTGTCCATCGACGAGGTTTTCAAGTTTTGTGCATTTTCAAACATAACTTGGTTTATTGCATCTTTATCGAACGAAACTTGTACAAAAGCTAAACTAGCAAGTTAGAATGCTAAGAACACCAAATAGAGTACAACGGTCCACTTTGATACTTTGGGAATGCTCAATTCTGTCCATAGATGAGCTTTGCTAAGAACACCAAATAGAGTACAACGGTCCACTTTGATACTTTGGGAATGCTCAATTCTGTCCATAGATGAGCTTTCAAGGTTTTGTGCAATTTCCAGCATAACTTGGTCTATTGGCATCTTTACCGAACGAAACTTTGTACGAAAGCTAAACTAGCACGTTTGACTTCTAAGAACACTAAATAGAGTACAACGGTCCACTTTGATAATTTACGAATGCTCAATTCTGTCCAAGGACGAGCTTTTCAAGTTTTGTGCATTTTCAAACATAACTTGGTTTATTGGCATCTTTATCAAACGAAACGTTGTACAAATGCTAAACTAGCAAGTTACACTTCTAACAACACTAAATAGAGTACAACGGTCCACTTTGAGGCTCTAGGAATGCTGAATTCTGTCCATACATGAGCTTTTCATGTTTTGTGCAAGTTCAAACATAACTTGGTCTATTGGTATCTTTACCTAACGTAACGTTGTACGAAAGCTAAACTAGCAATTTAGACTGCTAAGAACACTAAATAAAGTACAACAGTCTACTTTGATGCTTTGGGAATGCTCAATTCTGTCCATAGACAAACTTTTCAAGTCTTGTGCAATTTGAAACATAACTTGGTCTATTGGTATCTTTACCTAACGAAACGTTGTATGAAAGCTAAACTAGCAAGTTAGACTGCTATGAACACTAAATAGATTGCAACTCTCCACTTTGATGCGTTGGGAATGCTCAATTCTGTCCATAGATGAGCTTTCAAGGTTTTGTGCAATTTCAAGCATAACTTGGTGTATTGATATCTTTACCTAACGAAACAATGTACGGAAACTAAACTAGCAAGTTAGACTTCTAAGAACACTAAATAGAGTACATCGGTCCACTTTGATGCTTTACAAATGCTCAATTCTGTCCATCGACGAGGTTTTCAAGTTTTGTGCATTTTCAAACATAACTTGGTTTATTGGCATCTTTATCGAACGAAACTTGTACCAAAGCTAAACTAGCGAGTTAGAATGCTAATAACACCAAATAGAGTACAACGGTCCACTTTGATACTTTGGGAATGCTCAATTCTGTCCATAGATGAGCTTTCAAGGTTTTGTGCAATTTCCAGCATAACTTGGTCTATTGGCATCTTTACCGAACGAAACTTAGTACGAAAGCTAAACTAGCACGTTTGACTTCTAAGAACACTAAATAGAGTACAACGGTCCACTTTGATAATTTACGAATGCTCAATTCTGTCCAAGGACGAGCTTTTCAAGTTTTGTGCATTTTCAAACATAACTTGGTTTATTGGCATCTTTATCAAACGAAACGTTGTACAAATGCTAAACTAGCAAGTTACACTTCTAACAACACTAAATAGAGTACAACGGTCCAGTTTGATGCGTTGGGAATGCTCAATTCTGTCCATAGATGAGCTTTCAAGGTTTTGTGCATTTTCAAGCATAACTTGGTGTATTGATATCTTTACCTAACGAAACAATGTAAGGAAACTAAACTAGCAAGTTAGAATTCTAAGAACACTAAATAGAGTACAACGGTCCACTTTGATGCTTTAGGAATGCTCAATTCTGTCCATAGACGAGCTTTTCAAGTTTTGTGCATTTTCAAACATAACTTGGTTTATTGACATCTTTATCGAAAGAAACGTCGCACAAAAGCTAAACTAGCAAGTTAGACTGCTAAGAACACTAAATAGAGTACAACAGTCCACTTTGATACTTTGGGAATGCTCAATTCTGTCCAAAGATGAGCTTTCAAGGTTTTGTGCAATTTCAAGCATAACTTGGTCTATCGGCATCTTTACCTAACGAAACGTTGTACGAAAGCTAAACTAGCACGTTAGACTCCTAAGAACACTAAATAGAGTACAACGGTCCACTTTGATGATTTATGAATGCTCAATTCAGTCCATAGACGAGCTTTTCAAGTTTCGTGCAAGTCGAAACATAACTTGGTCTATTGGTATCTTTACCTAACGAAACGTTGTTCAAAAGCTAAACTAGCAAATTAGACTTCTAAGAACACTAAATAGAGTACAACGGTCCACATTGACGCGTTGGGAATGCTCAATTCTGTCCATAGATGAGCTTTCAAGGTTTTGTGCAATTTCAAGCATAACTTAGTCTATTGGCATCTTTACCTAACGAAACGTTGTACGGAAGCTAAACTAGCACGTTAGACTCCTAAGAACACTAAATAGAGTACAACGGTCCACTTTGACGATTTACGAATGCTCAATTCTGTCCATAGACGAGCTTTTCAAGTTTTGTTCAAGTTGAAACATAACTTGGTCTATTGGTCTCTCTACCTAACGAAACGTTGTTCAAAAGCTAAACTAGCAGGTTAGACTGCTAAGAACACTAAATAGAGTACAACGGTCCACATTGATGCGTTGGGAATGCTCAATTCTGTCCATAGATAAGCTTTCAAGGTTTTGTGCAATTTCAAGCATAACTTGGTCTATTGGCATCTTTACCTAACGAAACTATATACGGAAGCTAAACTAGCAAGTTAGAATTCTAAGAACACTAAATAGAGTACAATGGTCCACTTTGATGCTTTACGAATGCTCAATTCTGTCCATAGACGAGCTTTTCAAGTTTTGTGCATTTTCAAACATAACTTGGTTTATTGACATCTTTATCGAACTAAACGTCGTACACAAGCTAAACTAGCAAGTTAGACTACTAAGCACACTAAATAGAGTACAGCGGTCCACTTTGATACTTTGGGAATGCTCAATTCTGTCCAAAGATGAGCTTTCAAGGTTTTGTGCAATTTCAAGCATAACTTGGTCTATCGGCATCTTTACCTAACGAAACGTTGTACGAAAGCTAAACTAGAAGGTTAGACTCCTAAGAACACTAAATAGAGTACAACGGTCCACTTTGATGAATTACGAATGCTCAATTCTGTCCATAGACGAGCTTTTCAAGTTTTGTGCAAGTCGAAACATAACTTGGTCTATTGGTATCTTTACCTAACGAAACGTTGTTCAAAAGCTAAACTAGCAAGTTAGACTTCTAAAAACACTAAATAGAGTACAACGGTCCACATTGACGCGTTGGGAATGCTCAATTCTGTCCATAGATGAGCTTTCAAGGTTTTGTGCAATTTCAAGCATAACTTGGTCTATTGGCATCTTTACCTTACGAAACGTTGTACGGAAGCTAAACTAGCACGTTAGACTGCTAAGAACACTAAATAGAGTACAACGGTCCACTTTGACGATTTGCGAATGCTCAATTCTGTCCATAGACGAGCTTTTCAAGTTTTGTGCAAGTTGAAACATAACTTGGTCTATTGGTATCTCTACCTAACGAAACGTTGTTCAAAAGCTAAACTAGCAAGTCAGACTGCTAAGAACACTAAATAGAGTACAACGATCCACATTGATGCGTTGGGAATGCTCAATTCTGTCCATAGATGAGCTTTCAAGGTTTTGTGCAATTTCAAGCATAACTTGGTCTATTGGCATCTTTACCTAACGAAACTATATACGGAAGCTAAACTAGCAAGTTAGAATTCTAAGAACACTAAATAGAGTACAGTGGTCCACTTTGATGCTTTACGAATGCTCAATTCTGTCCATAGATGAGCTTTTCAAGTTTTGTGCATTTTCAAACATAACTTGGTTTATTGACATCTTTATCGAACTAAACGTCGTACACAAGCTAAACTAGCAAGTTAGACTGCTAAGCACACTAAATAGAGTACAGCGGTCCATTTTGATACTTTGGGAATCCTCAATTCTGTCCAAAGATGAGCTTTCAAGGTTTTGTGCAATTTCAAGTATAACTTGGTCTATCGGCATCTTTACCTAACGAAACGTTGTACGAAAGCTAAACTAGAAGGTTAGACTCCTAAGAACACTAAATAGAGTACAACGGTCCACTTTGATGATTGACGAATGCTCAATTCTGTCCATAGACGAGCTTTTCAAGTTTTGTGCAAGTCGAAACATAACTTGGTCTATTGGTATCTTTACCTAACGAAACGTTGTTCAAAAGCTAAACTAGCAAGTTAGACTTCTAAAAACACTAAATAGAGTACAGCGGTCCATTTTGATACTTTGGGAATGCTCAATTCTGTCCAAAGATGAGCTTTCAAGGTTTTGTGCAATTTCAAGCATAACTTGGTCTATCGGCATCTTTACCTAACGAAACGTTGTACGAAAGCTAAACTAGAAGGTTGGACTCCTAAGAACACTAAATAGAGTACAACGGTCTACTTTGATGCTTTGGGAATGCCCAATTCTGTCCATAGATGAGCTTTCAAGGTTTTGTGCATTTTCAAGCATAACTTGGTGTATTGATATCTTTACCTAACGAAACAATGTAAGGAAACTAAACTAGCAAGTTAGAATTCTAAGAACACTAAATAGAGTACAACGGTCCACTTTGATGCTTTAGGAATGCTCAATTCTGTCCATAGACGAGCTTTTCAAGTTTTGTGCATTTTCAAACATAACTTGGTTTATTGACATCTTTATCGAAAGAAACGTCGCACAAAAGCTAAACTAGCAAGTTAGACTGCTAAGAACACTAAATAGAGTACAACAGTCCACTTTGATACTTTGGGAATGCTCAATTCTGTCCAAAGATGAGCTTTCAAGGTTTTGTGCAATTTCAAGCATAACTTGGTCTATCGGCATCTTTACCTAACGAAACGTTGTACGAAAGCTAAACTAGCATGTTAGACTCCTAAGAACACTAAATAGAGTAGAACGGTCCACTTTGATGATTTATGAATGCTCAATTCAGTCCATAGACGAGCTTTTCAGGTTTCGTGCAAGTCGAAACATAACTTGGTCTATTGGTATCTTTACCTAACGAAACGTTGTTCAAAAGCTAAACTAGCAAGTTAGACTTCTAAGAACACTAAATAGAGTACAACGGTCCACATTGACGCGTTGGGAATGCTCAATTCTGTCCATAGATGAGCTTTCAAGGTTTTGTGCAAATTCAAGCGTAACTTGGTCTATTGGCATCTTTACCTTACGAAACGTTGTACGGAAGCTAAACTAGCACGTTAGACTCCTAAGAACACTAAATAGAGTACAACGGTCCACTTTGACGATTTACGAATGCTCAATTCTGTCCATAGACGAGCTTTTCAAGTTTTGTTCAAGTTGAAATATAACTTGGTCTATTGGTATCTCTACCTAACGAAACGTTGTTCAAAAGCTAAACTAGCAGGTTAGACTGCTAAGAACACTAAATAGAGTACAACGGTCCACATTGATGCGTTGGGAATGCTCAATTCTGTCCATAGATGAGCTTTCAAGGTTTTGTGCAATTTCAAGCATAACTTGGTCTATTGGCATCTTTACCTAACGAAACTATATACGGAAGCTAAACTAGCAAGTTAGAATTCTAAGAACACTAAATAGAGTACAATGGTCCACTTTGATGCTTTACGAATGCTCAATTCTGTCCATAGACGAGCTTTTCAAGTTTTGTGCATTTTCAAACATAAGTTGGTTTATTGACATCTTTATCGAACTAAACGTCGTACACAAGCTAAACTAGCAAGTTAGACTGCTAAGCACACTAAATAGAGTACAGCGGTCCATTTTGATACTTTGGGAATGCTCAATTCTGTCCAAAGATGAGCTTTCAAGGTTTTGTGCAATTTCAAGCATAACTTGGTCTATCGGCATCTTTACCTAACGAAACGTTGTACGAAAGCTAAACTAGAAGGTTGGACTCCTAAGAACACTAAATAGAGTACAACGGTCCACTTTGATGATTTACGAATGCTCAATTCTGTCCATAGACGAGCTTTTCAAGTTTTGTGCAAGTCGAAACATAACTTGGTCTATTGGTATCTTTACCTAACGAAACGTTGTTCAAAAGCTAAACTAGCAAGTTAGACTTCTAAGAACACTAAATAGAGTACAACGGTCCACTTTGATGCTTTAGGAATGCTCAATTCTGTCCATAGACGAGCTTTTCAAGTTTTGTGCATTTTCAAACATAACTTGGTTTATTGACATCTTTATCGAAAGAAACGTCGCACAAAAGCTAAACTAGCAAGTTAGACTGCTAAGAACACTAAATAGAGTACAACAGTCCACTTTGATACTTTGGGAATGCTCAATTCTGTCCAAAGATGAGCTTTCAAGGTTTTGTGCAATTTCAAGCATAACTTGGTCTATCGGCATCTTTACCTAACGAAACGTTGTACGAAAGCTAAACTAGCATGTTAGACTCCTAAGAACACTAAATAGAGTAGAACGGTCCACTTTGATGATTTATGAATGCTCAATTCAGTCCATAGACGAGCTTTTCAGGTTTCGTGCAAGTCGAAACATAACTTGGTCTATTGGTATCTTTACCTAACGAAACGTTGTTCAAAAGCTAAACTAGCAAGTTAGACTTCTAAGAACACTAAATAGAGTACAACGGGTCCACATTGACGCGTTGGGAATGCTCAATTCTGTCCATAGATGAGCTTTCAAGGTTTTGTGCAAATTCAAGCGTAACTTGGTCTATTGGCATCTTTACCTTACGAAACGTTGTACGGAAGCTAAACTAGCACGTTAGACTCCTAAGAACACTAAATAGAGTACAACGGTCCACTTTGACGATTTACGAATGCTCAATTCTGTCCATAGACGAGCTTTTCAAGTTTTGTTCAAGTTGAAATATAACTTGGTCTATTGGTATCTCTACCTAACGAAACGTTGTTCAAAAGCTAAACTAGCAGGTTAGACTGCTAAGAACACTAAATAGAGTACAACGGTCCACATTGATGCGTTGGGAATGCTCAATTCTGTCCATAGATGAGCTTTCAAGGTTTTGTGCAATTTCAAGCATAACTTGGTCTATTGGCATCTTTACCTAACGAAACTATATACGGAAGCTAAACTAGCAAGTTAGAATTCTAAGAACACTAAATAGAGTACAATGGTCCACTTTGATGCTTTACGAATGCTCAATTCTGTCCATAGACGAGCTTTTCAAGTTTTGTGCATTTTTCAAACATAAGTTGGTTTATTGACATCTTTATCGAACTAAACGTCGTACACAAGCTAAACTAGCAAGTTAGACTGCTAAGCACACTAAATAGAGTACAGCGGTCCATTTTGATACTTTGGGAATGCTCAATTCTGTCCAAAGATGAGCTTTCAAGGTTTTGTGCAATTTCAAGCATAACTTGGTCTATCGGCATCTTTACCTAACGAAACGTTGTACGAAAGCTAAACTAGAAGGTTGGACTCCTAAGAACACTAAATAGAGTACAACGGTCCACTTTGATGATTTACGAATGCTCAATTCTGTCCATAGACGAGCTCTTTTCAAGTTTTGTGCAAGTCGAAACATAACTTGGTCTATTGGTATCTTTACCTAACGAAACGTTGTTCAAAAGCTAAACTAGCAAGTTAGACTTCTAAAAAACACTAAATAGAGTACAACGGTCCACATTGACGCGTTGGGAATGCTCAATTCTGTCCATAGATGAGCTTTCAAGGTTTTGTGCAATTTCAAGCATAACTTGGTCTATTGGCATCTTTACCTTACGAAACGTTGTACGGAAGCTAAACTAGCATGTTAGACTGCTAAGAACACTAACTAGAGTACAACGGTCCACTTTGACGATTTGCGAATGCTCAATTCTGTCCATAGACGAGCTTTTCCAGTTTTTGTGCAAGTTGAAACATAACTTGGTCTATTGGTATCTCTACCTAACGAAACGTTGTTCAAAAGTTAAACTAGCAAGTCAGACTGCTAGAACACTAAAGAGAGTACAACGGTCCACATTGACGCGTTGGGAATGCTCAATTCTGTCCATAGATGAGCTTTCAAGGTTTTGTGCAATTTCAAGCATAACTTGGTCTATTGGCATCTTTACCTTACGAAACGTTGTACGGAAGCTAAACTAGCACGTTAGACTGCTAAGAACACTAAATAGAGTACAACGGTCCACTTTGACGATTTGCGAATGCTCAATTCTGTCCATAGACGAGCTTTTCAAGTTTTGTGCAAGTTGAAACATAACTTTGGGTCTATTGGTATCTCTACCTAACGAAAAGTTGTTCAAAAGCTAAACTAGCAAGTCAGACTGCTAAGAACACTAAATAGAGTACAACGGTCCACATTGATGCGTTGGGGATGCTCAATTCTGTCCATAGATGAGCTTTCAACGTTTTGTGCAATTTCAAGGCATAACTTGGTCTATGCATCTTTACCTAACGAAACTATGTACGGAAGCTAAACTAGCAAGTTAGACTTCTAGAACACTAAATAGAGTACAACGGTCCACTTTGATAATTTACGAATGCTTAATTCTGTCCATAGACGAGCTTTTCAAGTTTTGTGCATTTTCAAACATAACTTGGTTTATTGGGATCTTTATCAAACGAAACGTTGTACAAAAGCTAAATTAGCAAGTTTACACTTCTAACAACACTAAATAGAGTACAACGGTCCCATCTTTGATGCCCTAGGAATGCTGAATTCTGTCCATACATGAGCTTTTCATGTTTTGTGCAAGTTGAAACATAACTTGGTCCATTGGTATATTTACCTAACGTAACGTTGTACGAAAGCTAAACTAGCAATTTAGACTGCTAAGAACACTAAATAAAGTACAACGGTTCACTTTAATGCTTCGGGAATGCTCAATTTTTTCCATAGATGAGCTTTCAAGATTTTGTGCAAGTTCAAGCATAACATGGTCTATTGGCATCTTTACCTAACGAAACAATTTACGGAAGCTAAACTAGCAAGTTAGACTTCAAAGAACAATAATAGAGTACAACGGTCCACTTTTAATGCTATAATTAATGCTCAATTCTGTCCATGGACGAGCTTTTCAAGTTTTGTGCGTTTTCAAACATAACTTGGCTTATTTGCATCTATATCGAACGAAATGTTGTACAAAACTAAACTAGAACAGTTACACTTCTAACAACACTAACTGGAGTACAACGGTCCACTTTGATGCTTTAGGAATGCTCAATTCCGTCCATAGACAAACTTTTCATGTTTTGTCATTTTCAAACATAACTTGTTTATATGGTATCTTTACCTAACGAAACGTTTGTAGAAAGCTAAACTAGCAAGTTTAGACTACTAAAAAGACTAAATAGAGTACAACGGTCCACATTTATGCATTGGGAATGCTCAATTCCGTCCATAGATGAGCTTTTCTGTTTGTGCAAGTTGAAACATAACTTGGTCTATTCGTATCTTTACCTAACGAAACGTTTGTACAAAGCTGAAACTAGCAAGTTAGACTGCTAAAACACTAAAGAGAGTACAACGGTCTACGTTGATGCTTTGGTATGCCCCCTTCCTGTCCATAGATGAGCTTTCAAGGTTTTGTGCATTTTTCAAGCATACTTGGTGTATTGATATCTTTTACCTAACGAAACAATGTAAGGGAAACTAAACTAGCAGTTTAAATTCTAGAACACTAAATAGAGTACAACGTCCACTTTGATGCTTTAGGAATGCTCAATTCTGTCCATTAGACGAGCTTTTCAAGT
>NW_024056173.1:300000-398566 GCF_013401445.1 Tripterygium wilfordii | reverse complement strand
TTTTCACGTTTTTGTGCAATTTGAGACATAACTTGGTCTATTCGCGTCTTTACCTTATGAAACGTGGCACGAAGGCTCAAGTTGCAAGTTATACTTTTAAGAGTACTAAATAGAGTACAATCGTCCACATTGATGCTTTGGAATTGCTCAACTGTCTCCATAGAGGAGCTTTTCACGTTTTTATGCATTTCAAACAGAACTTGGTCTATTCGCATCCTTACCTTACGAAACGTGGCACGAAGGCTCAACTAGCAAGTTAGACTTTTAAGAGCACTAAATTGAGTACAACGGTCCACAATAATGCTTTGGAATTGCTCTACTCTCTCCATAGAGGAGCTTTTCACGTTTTTGTGCAATTTCAAACATAACTTGGTCTATTCGCATCTTTACCTTACGAAACGTGGCACGAAGGCTCAACTAGAAAGTTAGACTTTTAACAGCACTAAATAGAGTACAACGGTCCACATTGATGCTTTGGAATTACTCAACTCTCTCCATTGAGGAGCTTGTCACGTTTTTTGTGCGATTTGAGACATAACTTGGTCTATTCACGTCTTTACCTTACGAAACGTGGCATGAACGCTCAACTAGCAAGTTATACTTTTAAGAACACCAAATATAGTACAACAGCCCACATTGATGCTTTGAATTGCTCAACTCTCTCCATAGAAGAGCTTTTCGCGTTTTTATGCAATTCCAAACATAACATGGTCTATTCTCTCTTACCTTACGAAACGTGGCACGAAGGCTCAACTAGAAATTTAGACTATTAAGAGCACTAAATAGAGCACAACGGTCCACAATGATGCTTTGGAATTGCTCAACTCTCTCCATTGAGGAGCTTTTGATGTTTTGGAGCAATTTGAGACATAACTTGGTCTATTCGCGTCTTTACCTTACGAAACGTAGCACGAAGGCTCAACTAGCAAGTTAGACTTTTAAGAGCACTAAATAGGGTACAACGTTCCGCATTGATGCTTCGGAATTGCTCCACTCTCTCCATAGAAAGCTTGTCACATTTTTTTGCAATTTGAGATATACTTGGTCTATTCACATCTTTACCTTACGAAACGTGGCACGAAGGCTCGACTAGAAAGTTAGACATTTAAGAGCACTAAATAGAGTACAACGGTCCACATTGATGCTTTGGAATTGCTCAACTCTCTCCATAGAGGAGCTTTTCACGTTTTTGTGCAATTTCGAACATAACATGGTCTATTCGCATCTTTACCTTACGAAACGTGGCACGAAGGTGAACTAGCAAGTTAGACTTTTAAGAGCACTAAATAGAGCACAACGGACCACAATGATGCTTTGGAATTGCTCAACTCTCTCCATAGAGGAGCTTTTGATGTTTTTGGAGCAATTTGAGACATAACTTGGTCTATTCGCGTCTTTACCTTACGAAACGTGGCACGAAGGCTCAACTAGCAAGTTAGACTTTTAATGCACTAAATAGATTACAACGGTCCCACATTGATGCTTTAGAATTGCTCAACTCTCTCCATAGAGGAGCTTTTCACGTTTTTGTGCAATTTGAGACATAACTTGGTCTGTTCGCGTCTTTACCTTATGAAACGTGGCATGAAGGATCAAGTAGCAAGTTATACTTTTAAGAGCACTAAATAGAGTACAATGGTCCACATTGATGCTTTGGAATTGCTCAACTGTCTCCATAGAGGAGCTTTTCACGTTTTTGTGCAATTTCAAACATAACTTGGTCTATTCGCATTTTTACCTTACGAAACGTGGCACGAAGGCTCAACTAGAACGTTAGACTTTTAAGAGCACTACATAGAGTACAACGGTCCACATTGATGCTTTGGAATTACTCAACTCTCTCCATTGAGGAACTTGTGACGTTTTTGTGCAATTTGAGACATAACTTGGTCTATTCACGTCTTTACCTTACGAAACGTGGCACGAACGCTCAACTAGCAAGTTATACTTTTAAGAGCACTAAATATAGTACAACGGCCCAAATTGATGCTTTGGAATTGCTCAACTCTCTCCATAGAGGAGCTTTTCACGTTTTTGTGCAATTTGAGACATAACTTGGTCTATTCGCGTCTTTACCTTATGAAACTTGGCACGAAGGCTCAAGTTGCAAGTTATACTTTTAAGAGTACTAAATAGAGTACAATCGTCCACATTGATGCTTTGGAATTGCTCAACTGTCTCCATAGAGGAGCTTTTCACGTTTTTATGCAATTTCAAACAGAACTTGGTCTATTCGCATCCTTACCTTACGAAACGTGGCACGAAGGCTCAACTAGCAAGTTAGACTTTTAAGAGCACCAAATAAAGTGCAACGGTCCACAATGATGCTTTGGAATTGCTCAACTCTCTCCATAGAGGAGCTTGTCACGTTTTTGTGCAATTTGAGACATAACTTGGTCTATTCGCGTCTGTACCTTACGAAACGTGGCACGAAGGCTCAACTAGCAAGTTAGACTTTTAAGAGCACTAGACATAACTTGGCCTATTCACATATTTAGCTTACGAAACGTGGCATGAAGGCTCAACTAGCAAGCTAGACTTTTTAAGAGCACTAAATATAGTACAATGGCATATATTGATGCTTGGAATTGGTCAACTCTCTCCATAGAGGAGCTTTTTACGTTTTTGTGCAATTTCAAACATAACTTGGTCTATTCACATATTTAACTTACGAAACGTGGCACGAAGGCTCAACTAGCAAGTTAGACTTTTAAGAGCACTAAATAGATTACAACGGTCCACATTGATGCTCTGGAATTGCTCAACTCTCTCCATAGAGGAGCTTTTCACGTTTTTGTGCAATTTCAAACATAACTTGGTCTATTCGCGTCTTTATCTTACGAAACGTGAGACGAAGGCTCATCTAGCAAGTTATACTTTTAAGAGCACTAAATATAGTACAATGGCATACATTGATGCTTGGAATTGGTCAACTCTCTCCATAGAGGAGCTTTTTACGTTTTTGTGCAATTTCAAACATAACTTGGTCTATTCACATATTTACCTTACGAAACGTGGCACGAAGGCTCAACTAGCAAGTTAGACTTTTAAGAGCACTAAAAAGATTACAACGGTCCACATTGATGCTTTGGAATTGCTCAACTCTCTCCATAGAGGAGCTTTTCACGTTTTTGTGCAATTTGAGACATAACTTGGTCTATTCGCGTCTTTACCTTATGAAACTTGGCACGAAGGCTCAAGTTGCAAGTTATACTTTTAAGAGTACTAAATAGAGTACAATCGTCCACATTGATGCTTTGGAATTGCTCAACTGTCTCCATAGAGGAGCTTTTCACGTTTTTATGCAATTTCAAACAGAACTTGGTCTATTCGCATCCTTACCTTACGAAACGTGGCACGAAGGCTCAACTAGCAAGTTAGACTTTTAAGAGCACTAAATTGAGTACAACGGTCCACAATGATGCTTTGGAATTGCTCTACTCTCTCCATTGAGGAGCTTTTCACGTTTTTGTGCAATTTCAAACATAACTTGGTCTATTCGCATCTTTACCTTACGAAACGTGGCACGAAGGCTCAACTAGAAAGTTAGACTTTTAAGAGCACTAAATATAGTACAACGGTCCACATTGATGCTTTGGAATTACTCAACTCTCTCCATTGAGGAGCTTGTCACGTTTTTGTGCGATTTGAGACATAAGTTGGTCTATTCACGTCTTTACCTTACGAAACGTGGCACGAACGCTCAACTAGCAAGTTATACTTTTAAGAACACTAAAATAGTACAACGGCCAACATTGATGCTTTGGAATTGCTCAACTCTCTCCATAGAAGAGCTTTTCGCGTTTTGTGCAATTTCAAACATAACATGTTCTATTCGCATCTTTACCTTACGAAACGTGGGACGAAGGCTCAACTAGCAATTTAGACTCTTAAGAGCACTAAATAGAGCACAACGGTCCACAATGATGCTTTGGAATTGCTCAACTCTCTCCATTGAGGAGCTTTTGATGTTTTGGAGCAATTTGAGACATAACTTGGTCTATTCACGTCTTTACCTTACGAAACGTAGCACGAAGGCTCAACTAGCAAGTTAGACTTTTAAGAGCACTAAATAGGGTACAACGGTCCGCATTGATGCTTCGAAATTGCTCCACTCTCTCCATAGAAGAGCTTGTCACATTTTTTTGCAATTTGAGATATAACTTGGTCTATTCGCATCTTTACCTTACGAAACGTGGCACGAAGGCTCGACTAGAAAGTTAGACATTTAAGAGCACTAAATAGAGTACAACGGTCCACATTGATGCTTTGGAATTGCTCAACTCTCTCTGTAGAGGAGCTTTTCACGTTTTTGTGCAATTTCAAACATAACTTGGTCTATTCGCATCTTTACCTTACGAAACGTGGCACGAAGGCTCAACTAGCAAGTTAGACTTTTAAGAGCACCAAATAAAGTGCAACGGTCCACAATGATGCTTTGGAATTGCTCAACTCTCTCCATAGAGGAGCTTGTCACGTTTTTGTGCAATTTGAGACATAACTTGGTCTATTCGCGTCTGTACCTTACGAAACGTGGCACGAAGGCTCAACTAGCAAGTTAGACTTTTAAGAGCACTAGACATAACTTGGCCTATTCACATATTTAGCTTACGAAACGTGCATGAAGTGCTCATTGGCAATTAGCAAACTCAGGAGGAGAACGGAACAAGAGCAAGAAGGTACGAAAGGTAAAGGAAACGAAGAGGCGAGAGAAGAAAGAAAACTTTTTAAGAGCACTAAATATAGTACAATGGCATATATTGATGCTTGGAATTGGTCAACTCTCTCCATAGAGGAGCTTTTTACGTTTTTGTGCAATTTCAAACATAACTTGGTCTATTCACATATTTACTTACGAAACGTGGCACGAAGGCTCAACTAGCAAGTTAGACTTTTAAGAGCACTAAATAGATACAACGGTCCACATTGATGCTTTGGAATTGCTCAACTCTCCCCATAGAGGAGCTTTTCACGTTTTGTGCAATTTGAGACATAACTTGGTCTATTCGCACTTTACCTTACGAAACGTGACACGAAGGCTCATCCAGCAAGTTACTTTTAAGAGCACTAAATATAGTACAATGGCATACATTGATGCTTTGGAATTAGTCAACTCTCTCCATAGAGGAGCTTTTTACGTTTTTGTGCAATTTCAAACATACTTGGTCTATCACATATTTACCTTACGAAACGTGGCACGAAGCTTCAACTAGCAGTTGACTTTTAAGAGACACTAAATGATTACAACGCGTCCACATTGATGCTTTGAATTGCTCAACTCTCTCCATAGAGGAGCTTTTCACGTTTTTGTGCAATTTGAGACATAACTTGGTCTATTCGCGTCTTTACCTTATGAAACGTGGCACGAAGGCTCAAGTAGCAAGTTATACTTTTAAGAGCACTAAATACAGTACAATGGTCCACATTGATGCTTTGGAATTGCTCAACTCTCCATAGAGGAGCTTTTCACGTTTTTGTGCAATTTCAACATAACTTGGTCTATTCATCATATTTAACTTACGAAACGTGGCACGAAGGCTCAACAGCAAGTTAGACTTTTAAGAGCACTAAATAGATTACAACGGTCCACATTGATGCTTGGAATTGCTCAACTCTCTCCATAGAGGAGCTTTTCACGTTTTTTGTGCAATTTCAAACATAACTGGTCTATTGCGTCTTTATCTTACGAAACGTGAGACGAAGGCTCATCTAGCAAGTTATACTTTTAAGAGCACTAAATATAGTACAATGGCATACATTGGAATTTGATTGGTCAACTCTCTCCATAGAGGAGCTTTTTACGTTTTTGTGCAATTTCAAACATAACTTGGTCTATTCACATATTTACCTTACGAAACGTGGCACGAAGGCTCAACTAGCAAGTTAGACTTTTAAGAGCACTAAAAAGATTACAACGGTCCACATTGATGCTTTGGAATTGCTCAACTCTCTCCATAGAGGAGCTTTTCACGTTTTTGTGCAATTTGAGACATAACTTGGTCTATTCGCGTCTTTACCTTATGAAACGTGGCACGAAGGCTCAAGTAGCAAGTTATACTTTTAAGAGCACTAAATACAGTACAATGGTCCACATTGATGCTTTGGAATTGCTCAACTCTCTCCATAGAGGAGCTTTTCACGTTTTTATGCAATTTCAAACATAACTTGGTCTATTCGAATCTTTACTTTACGAAACGTGGCACGAAGGCTCAACTAGCAAGTTAGACTTTTAAGAGCACTAAACAGAGTACAACGGTCCAATATGATGCTTTGGAATTGCTCAACTCTCTCCATAGAGGAGCTTTTCACGTTTTTGTGCAATTTGAGACATAACTTGGTTTATTCGCGTCTTTACCTTACGAAACGTGGCACGAACGCTCAACTAGAAAGTTATATTTTTAAGAGCACTAAATATAGTACAACGGCCCACATTGATGCTTTGGAATTGCTCAACTCTCTCCATAGAGGAGCTTGTCACGTTTTTGTGCAATTTGAGACATAACATGGTCTATTCGCGTCTTTACCTTACGAAACGTGGCACGAACGCTCAACTAGAAAGTTATACTATTAAGAGCACTAAATATAGCACAACGGCCCACATTGATTCTTTGGAATTGCTCAACTCTCTCCATAGAGGAGCTTTTCGCGTTTTTGTGCAATTTCAAACATAACATGGTTTATTCGCATCTTTACCTTACGAACCGTGGCACGAAGGCTCAACTAGCAAGTTAGACTTTTAAGAGCACCAAATAGAGTGCAACGGTCAGCAATGATGCTTTGGAATTGCTCAACTCTCTCCATAGAGGAGCTTTTCACGTTTTGGAGCAATTTGAGACATAACTTGGTCTATTCGCGTCTTTACCTTACGAAACGTGGCACGAAGGCTTAACTAGCAAGTTATACTTTTAATAGCACTAAATATATTACAACGGCCCACATTGATGTTTTGGAATTGTTCAACTCTCTCCATAGGGGAGCTTTTCACGTTTTTGTGCAATTTCAAATATAACATGGTATATTCGCATCTCTACCTTACGAAACGTGGCACGAAGGCTCAACTAGAAAGTTAGACTTTTAAGAGCACTAAATAGAGTACAATGGTCCACAATGATGCTTTGGAATTGCTCAACTCTCTCCATAGAGGAGCTTTTGATGTTTTGGAGCAATTTGAGACATAACTTGGTCTATTCGCGTCTTTACCTTACGAAACGTGGCACGAAGGCTCAACTAGCAAGTTAGACTTTTAAGAGCACTAAATAGAGTACAACGGTCCACATCGATGCTTTGGAATTGCTCAACTCTCTCCATAGAGAAGCTTTTCACGTTTTTGTACAATTTCAAACACAACTTGGTCTACTCGCATCTTTAACTTACGAAACGTTGCACGAAGGCTAAACTAGCAAGTTAGACTTCTAAGAACACTAAATAGAGTACAACGGTACACATTGATGCTTTGGAATTGCTGAACTCTTTCCATAGAGGAGCTTTTCACGTTTTTGTGCAATTTCAAACATAACTTGGTCTATTCGCATCTTTACCTTACGAAACGTGGCACGAAGGCTGAACTAGCAAGTTAGACTTTTAAGAGCACTAAATAGAGTACAACGGTCCACAATGATGCTTTGGAATTGCTCCAACTCTCTCCATAGAGGAGCTTTTCACGGTTTGGAGCAATTTGAGACATAACTTGGTCTATTCGCGTCTTTACCTTACGAAACGTGGCACAAAGGCTCAACTAGCGAGTTAGACTTTCAAGAGCACTAAATAGAGTACAACGGTGCACATCGATGCCTTGGAATTGCTCAACTCTCTCCATAGAGGAGTTTTTCCCATTTTTGTACAATTTCAAACATAACTTGGCCTATTCGCATCTTTACCTTACGAAACGTGGCACGAAGGCTCAACTAGCAAGTTAGACTTTCAAGAGCACAATATATATTACAACGGCCCACATTGATGCTTTGGAATTGCTTAACTCTCTCCATAGAGGAGTTTTCACGTTTTCGTGCAATTTCAAACAAAACATGGTCTATTCGCATCTTTAGCTTACGAAACGTGGCACGAAGGCTCAACTAGAAAGTTGGACTTTTAAGAGCACTAAATAGAGTACAACGGTCCACGTTGATGATTTGGAATTGCTCAACTCTCTCTATGGAGGAGCTTTTCACGTTTTTGTGCAATTTCAAACATAACTTGGTCTATTCGCATCTTTACCTTACGAAACGTGGCACGAAGGCTCAACTAGCAAGTTAGACTTTTAAGAGCACCAAATAAAGTGCAACGGTCCACAATGATGCTTTGGAACTGCTCAACTCTCTCCATAGAGGAGCTTGCCACGTTTTTGTGCAATTTGAGACATAACTTGGTCTATTCGCGTCTTTACCTTACGAAACGTGGCACGAATGCTCAACTAGCAAGTTAGACTTTTAAGAGCACTAAATAGAGTACAACGGTCCACATCGATGCTTTGGAATTACTCAACTCTCTCCATGGAGGAGCTTTTCACGTTTTTGTACAATTTCAAACATAACTTGGTCTATTCGCATCTTTAACTTACGAAACGTTGAACGTAGGCGAAACTAGCAAGTTAGACTTCTAAGAACACTAAATAGAGCACAACGGTCCACATTGATGCTTTGGAATTGCTCAACTCTTTCCATAGAGGAGCTTTTCATGTTTTTGTGTAATTTCAAACATAACTTGGTCTATTCGCATCTTTACCTTACGAAACGTGGCACGAAGGCTCAACTAGCAACTTAGACTTTTAAGAGCACTAAATATAGTACAACGGTCCACATCGATGCCTTGGAATTGCTCAACTCTCTCCATAGATGAGCTTTTCACGTTTTTGTACAATTTCAAACATAACTTGGTCTATTCGCATCTTTAGCTTACGAAACGTTGCACGAAGGCTAAACTAGCAAGTTAGACTTCTAAGAACACTAAATGGAGTACAACGGTACACATTGATGCTTTGGAATTGCTCAACTCTCTCCATAGAGGAGCTTGTCACGTTTTTGTGCAATTTAAGACATAGCGTCTTTACCTTACGAAACGTGGCATGAAGGCTCAACTAGCAAGTTATACTTTTAAGAGAACTAAATATAGTACAACGGCGTACATTGATGCTTGGAATTGGTCAACTCTCTCCATAGAGGAGCTTTTCACGTTTTTGTGCAATTTCAAGCATCACTTGGTCTATTCACATATTTACCTTACGAAACGTGGCACGAAGGCTCAACTAGCAAGTTAGACTTTTAAGTGCACTAACGGTCCACATTGATGCTTTAGAATTTCTCAACTCTCTCCATAGAGGAGCTTTTCACGTTTTTGTGCAATTTGAGACATAACTTGGTCTATTCGTGTCTTTACCTTATGAAACGTGGCACGAAGGCTCATGTAGCAAGTTATACTTTTAAGAGCACTAAATAGAGTACAATGGTCCACATTGATGCTTTGGAATTGCTCAACTGTCTCCATAGAGGAGCTTTTGACGTTTTTGTGCAATTTCAAACATAACTTGGTCTATTCGCATCTTTACCTTACGAAACTTGGCACGAAGGCTCAACTAGCAAGTTAGACTTTTAAGTGCACCAAATAGATTACAACGGTCCACATTGATGCTTTAGAATTGCTCAACTCTCTCCATAGAGGAGCTTTTCACGTTTTTGTGCAATTTGAGACATAACTTGGTCTGTTCGCGTCTTTACCTTATGAAACGTGGCACGAAGGATCAAGTAGCAAGTTATACTTTTAAGAGCACTAAATAGAGTACAATGGTCCACATTGATGCTTTGGAATTGCTCAACTATCTCCATAGAGGAGCTTTTGACGTTTTTGTGCAATTTCAAACATAACTTGGTCTATTCGCATCTTTACCTTACGAAACTTGGCACGAAGGCTCAACTAGCAAGTTAGACTTTTAAGTGCACCAAATAGATTACAACGGTCCACATTGATGCTTTAGAATTGCTCAACTCTCTCCATAGAGGAGCTTTTCACGTTTTTGTGCAATTTGAGACATAACTTGGTCTGTTCGCGTCTTTACCTTATGAAACGTGGCACGAAGGATCAAGTAGCAAGTTATACTTTTAAGAGCACTAAATAGAGTACAATGGTCCACATTGATGCTTTGGAATTGCTCAACTGTCTCCATAGAGGAGCTTTTCACGTTTTTGTGCAATTTCAAACATAACTTGGTCTATTCGCATTTTTACCTTACGAAACGTGGGACGAAGGCTCAACTAGAACGTTAGACTTTTAAGAGCACTACATAGAGTACAACGGTCCACATTGATGCTTTGGAATTACTCAACTCTCTCCATTGAGGAACTTGTCACGTTTTTGTGCAATTTGAGACATAACTCTGTCTATTCACGTCTTTACCCTACGAAACGTGGCACGAACGCTCAACTAGCAAGTTATACTTTTAAGAGCACTAAATATAGTACAACGGCCCAAATTGATGCTTTGGAATTGCTCAACTCTCTCCATAGAGGAGCTTTTCACGTTTTTGTGCAATTTCGAACATAACATGGTCTATTCGCATCTTTACCTTACGAAACGTGGCACGAAGGCTGAACTAGCAAGTTAGACTTTTAAGAGCACTAAATAGAGCACAACGAACCACAATGATGCTTTGGAATTGCTCAACTCTCTCCATAGAGGAGCTTTTGATGTTTTGGAGCAATTTGAGACATAACTTGGTCTATTCGTGTCTTTACCTTACGAAACGTGGCACGAAGGCTCAACTAGCAAGTTAGAATTTTAAGAGCACTAAATAGAGTACAACGGTCCACATCGATGCTTTGGAATTGGTCAACTCTCTCCATATAGGAGCTTTTCACGTTTTTGTGCAATTTCAAACATAACTTGGTCTATTCACATATTTGCCTTACGAAACGTGGCACGAAGGCTCAATTAGCAAGTTAGACTTTTAAGAGAACTAAATAGATTACAACGGTCCACATTGATGCTTTAGAATTGCTCAACTCTCTCCATAGAGGAGCTTTTCACGTTTTTGTGCAATTTGAGACATAACTTGGTCTATTCGCGTCTTTACCTTATGAAACGTGGCACGAAGGCTCAAGTTGCAAGTTATACTTTTCACGTTTTTATGCAATTTCAAACAGAACTTGGTCTATTCGCATCCTTACCTTACGAAACGTGGCACGAAGGCTCAACTAGCAAGTTAGACTTTTAAGAGCACTAAATTGAGTGCAACGGTCCACAATGATGCTTTGGAATTGCTCTACTCTCTCCATAGAGGAGCTTTTCACGTTTTTGTGCAATTTCAAACATAACTTGGTCTATTCGCATCTTTACCTTACGAAACGTGGCACGAAGGCTCAACTAGAAAGTTAGCCTTTTAAGAGCACTAAATAGAGTACAACGGTCCACATTGATGCTTTGGAATTACTCAACTCTCTCCACTGAGGAGCTTGTCACGTTTTTGTGCGATTTGAGACATAACTTGGTCTATTCACGTCTTTACCTTACGAAACGTGGCATGAACGCTCAACTAGCAAGTTATACTTTTAAGAACACTAAATATAGTACAACGGCCCACATTGATGCTTTGGAATTGCTCAACTCTCTCCATAGAAGAGCTTTTCACGTTTTTGTGCAATTTCAAACATAACATGGTCTATTCGCATCTTTACCTTACGAAACGTGGCACGAAGGCTCAACTAGCAATTGAGACTCTTAAGAGCACTAAATAGAGCACAACGGTCCACAATGATGGTTTGGAATTGCTCAACTCTCTCCATTGAGGAGCTTTTGATGTTTTGGAGCAATTTGAGACATAACTTGGTCTATTCGCGTCTTTACCTTACGAAACGTAGCACGAAGGCTCAACTAGCAAGTTAGACTTTTAAGAGCACTAAATAGGGTACAACGGTCCGCATTGATGCTTCGGAATTGCTCCACTCTCTCCATAGAAGAGCTTGTCACATTTTTTTGCAATTTGAGATATAACTTGGTCTATTCGCGTCTTTATCTTTCGAAACGTGGCACGAAGGCTCAACTAGCAAGTTATACTTTTAAGAGCATAATATATATTACAACGGCCCACATTGATGCTTTGGAATTGCTCAACTCTCTCCATAGAGGAGCTTTTCACGTTTTCGTGCAATTTCAAACATAACATGGCCTATTCGCATCTTTACCTTACGAAACGTGGCACGAAGGCTCGACTAGAAAGATAGACATTTAAGAGCACTTAATAGAGTACAACGGTCCACATTGATGCTTTGGAATTGCTCAACTCTCTCTGTAGAGGAGCTTTTCACGTTTTTGTGCAATTTCAAACATAACTTGGTCTATTCGCATCTTTACCTTACGAAACGTGGCACGAAGGCTTAACTAGCAAGTTAGACTTTTAAGAGCACCAAATAAAGTGCAACGGTCCATAGTGATGCTTTGGAATTGCTCAACTCTCTCCATAGAGGAGCTTGTCACGTTTTTGTGCAATTTGAGACATAACTTGGTCTATTCGCGTCTGTACCTTACGAAACGTGGCACGAAGGCTCAACTAGCAAGTTAGACTTTTAAGAGCACTAGACATAACTTGGCCTATTCACATATTTACCTTACGAAACGTGGCACGAAGGCTCAACTAGCAAGCTAGACTTTTAAGAGCACTAAATATAGTACAATGGCATATATTGATGCTTGGAATTGGTCAACTCTCTCCATAGAGGAGCTTTTTACGTTTTTGTGCAATTTCAAACATAACTTGGTCTATTCACATATTTACGTTACGAAACGTGGCACGAAGGCTCAACTAGCAAGTTAGACTTTTAAGAGCACTAAATAGATTACAACGGTCCACATTGATGCTTTGGAATTGCTCAACTCTCCCCATAGAGGAGCTTTTCACGTTTTTGTGCAATTTGAGACATAACTTGGTCTATTCGCGCCTTTACCTTACGAAACGTGACACGAAGGCTCATCCAGCAAGTTATACTTTTAGGAGCACTAAATATAGTACAATGGCATACATTGATGCTTGGAATTGGTCAACTCTCTCCATAGAGGAGCTTTTTTCGTTTTTGTGCAATTTCAAACATAACTTGGTCTATTCACATATTTACCTTACGAAACGTGGCACGAAGGCTCAACTAGCAAGTTAGACTTTTAAGAGCACTAAATAGATTACAAAGGTCCCCATTGATGCTTTGGAATTGCTCAACTCTCTCCATAGAGGAGCTTTTCACGTTTTCGTGCAATTTGAGACATAACTTGGTCTATTCGCGTCTTTACCTTATGAAACGTGGCACGAAGGCTCAAGTAGCAAGTTATACTTTTAAGAGCACTAAATACAGTACAATGGT
This sequence comes from Tripterygium wilfordii, assembly GCF_013401445.1. NCBI lineage: Eukaryota > Viridiplantae > Streptophyta > Magnoliopsida > Celastrales > Celastraceae > Tripterygium > Tripterygium wilfordii. Next base: position 385,229 of record NW_024056173.1, on the reverse strand, counting down.
CCACATTGATGCTTTGGAATTGCTCAACTCTATCCATAGAGGAGCTTTTCACGTTTTTGTGCAATTTCAAACATAACTTGGTCTATTCACATATTTAACTTACGAAACGTGGCACGAAGGCTCAACTAGCAAGTTAGACTTTTAAGAGCACTAAATAGATTACAACGGTCCACATTGATGCTCTGGAATTGCTCAACTCTCTCCATAGAGGAGCTTTTCACGTTTTTGTGCAATTTCAAACATACCTTGGTCTATTCGCGTCTTTATCTTACGAAACGTGACACGAAGGCTCATCTAGCAAGTTATACTTTTAAGAGCACTAAATATAGTACAATGGCATACATTGATGCTTGGAATTGGTCAACTCTCTCCATAGAGGAGTTTTTACGTTTTTGTGCAATTTCAAACATAACTTGGTCTATTCACATATTTACCTTACGAAACGTGGCACGAAGGCTCAACTAGCAAGTTAGACTTTTATGAGCACTAAAAAGATTACAACGGTCCACATTGATGCTTTGGAATTGCTCAACTCTCTCCATAGAGGAGCTTTTCACGTTTTTGTGCAATTTGAGACATAATTTGGTCTATTCGCGTCTTTACCTTATGAAACGTGGCACGAAGGCTCAAGTAGCAAGTTATACTTTTAAGAGCACTAAATACAGTACAATGGTCCACATTGATGCTTTGGAATTGCTCAACTCTCTCCATAGAGGAGCTTTTCACGTTTTTGTGCAATTTGAGACATAACTTGGTCTATTCGCGTCTTTACCATACGAAACGTGGCACGAAGGCTCAGCTAGCAAGTTAGACTTTTAAGAGCACTCAATAGAGTACAACGGTCCACATTGATGCTTTGGAATTGCTCAACTCTCTCCATAGAGGAGCTTTTCACCTTTTTTGTGCAATTTGAGACAAAACTTGGTCTATTCGCGTCTTTACCTTACGAAACGTGGCACGAAGGCTCAACTAGCAAGTTAGACTTTCAAGAGCACTCAATAGAGTACAACGGTCCACATTGATGCTTTGGAATTGCTCAACTCTCTCCATAGAGGAGCTTTTCACGTTTTTGTGCAATTTGAGACATACATGGTCTATATTCGCATCTTTACCTTACGAAACGTCGCACGAACGCTCAACTAGAAAGTTATACTTTTAAGAGCACTAAATATAGTACAACGGCCCACATTGATTCTTTGGAATTGCTCAACTCTCTCCATAGAGGAGCTTTTCGCGTTTTTGTGTAATTTCAAACATAACATGGTTTATTCGCATCTTTACCTTACGAACCGTGGCACGAAGGCTCAACTAGCAAGTTAGACTTTTAAGAGCACCAAATAGAGTGCAACGGTCCACAATGATGCTTTGGAATTGCACAACTCTCTCCATAGAGGAGCTTTTCATGTTTTGGAGCAATTTGAGACATAACTTGGTCTATTCGCGTCTTTACCTTACGAAACGTGGCACGAAGGCTTAACTAGCAAGTTATACTTTTAATAGCACTAAATATATTACAACGGCCCACATTGATGCTTTGGAATTGCTCAACTCTCTCCATAGGGGAGCTTTTCACGTTTTTGTGCAATTTCAAATATAACATGGTATATTCGCATCTCTACCTTACGAAACGTGGCACGAAGGGTCAACTAGAAAGTTGGACATTTAAGAGCACTAAATAGAGTACAACGGTCCACATTGATGCTTTGGAATTGCTCAACTCTCTCCATAGAGGAGCTTTTCACGTTTTTGTGCAATTTCAAACATAACTTGGTCTATTCGCATCTTTACCTTACGAAACGTGGCACGAAGGCTCAACTAGCAACTTAGACTTTTAAGAGCACCAAATAAAGTGCAACGGTCCACAATGATGCTTTGGAATTGCTCAACTCTCTCCATAGAGGAGCTTTTCACGTTTTGGAGCAATTTGAGACATAACTTGGTCTATTCGCGTCTTTACCTTACGAAACATGGCACGAAAGCTCAACTAGCAAGTTAGACTTTTAAAAGCGCTAAATAGAGTACAAAGGTCCACATCGATGCTTTGGAATTGCTCAACTCTCTCCATAGAGGAGCTTTTCATGTTTTTGTACAATTTCAAACATAACTTGGTCTATTGGCATCTTTAACTTACGAAACGTTGCACGAAGGCTAAACTAGCAAGTTAGACTTCTAAGAACACTAAATAGAGTACAACGTACACATTGATGCTTTGGAATTGCTCAACTCTCTCCATAGAGGAGCTTGTCACGTTTTTGTGCAATTGAAGACATAACTTGTTCTATTCGCGTCTTTACCTTACGAAACGTGGCACGAAGGCTCAACTAGCAAGTTATACTTTTAAGAGCACTAAATATAGTACAACGGCATACATTAATGCTTGGAATTGGTCAACTCTCTCCATGGAGGAGCTTTTCACGTTTTTGTGCAATTTCAAACATAACTTGGTCTATTCACATATTTACCTTACGAAACGTGGCACGAAGGCTCAACTAGCAAGTTAGACTTTTAAGAGCACTAAATAGATTACAACGGTCCACATTGATGCTTTGGAATTGCTCAACTCTCTCCATAGAGGAGCTTTTCACGTTTTTGTGCAATTTGAGACATAATTTGGTCTATTCGCGTCTTTACCTTATGAAACGTGGCACGAAGGCTCAAGTAGCAAGTTATACTTTTAAGAGCACTAAATACAGTACAATGGTCCACATTGATGCTTTGGAATTGCTCAACTCTCTCCATAGAGGAGCTTTTCACGTTTTTGTGCAATTTGAGACATAACTTGGTCTATTCGCGTCTTTACCATACGAAACGTGGCACGAAGGCTCAGCTAGCAAGTTAGACTTTTAAGAGCACTCAATAGAGTACAACGGTCCACATTGATGCTTTGGAATTGCTCAACTCTCTCCATAAAGGAGCTTTTCTCCTTTTTTGTGCAATTTGAGACAAAACTTGGTCTATTCGCGTCTTTACCTTACGAAACGTGGCACGAAGGCTCAACTAGCAAGTTAGACTTTCAAGAGCACTAAATATAGTACAACGGTCCACATTGATGCTTTGGAATTGCTCAACTCTCTCCATAGAGGAGCTTGTCACGTTTTTGTGCAATTTGAGACATAACATGGTCTATTCGCATCTTTACCTTACGAAACGTCGCACGAACGCTCAACTAGAAAGTTATACTTTTAAGAGCACTAAATATAGTACAACGGCCCACATTGATTCTTTGGAATTGCTCAACTCTCTCCATAGAGGAGCTTTTCGCGTTTTTGTGTAATTTCAAACATAACATGGTTTATTCGCATCTTTACCTTACGAACCGTGGCACGAAGGCTCAACTAGCAAGTTAGACTTTTAAGAGCACCAAATAGAGTGCAACGGTCCACAATGATGCTTTGGAATTGCACAACTCTCTCCATAGAGGAGCTTTTCATATTTTGGAGCAATTTGAGACATAACTTGGTCTATTCGCGTCTTTACCTTACGAAACGTGGCACGAAGGCTTAACTAGCAAGTTATACTTTTAATAGCACTCAATATATTACAACGGCCCACATTGATGCTTTGGAATTGCTCAACTCTCTCCATAGGGGAGCTTTTCACGTTTTTGTGCAATTTCAAATATAACATGGTATATTCGCATCTCTACCTTACGAAAGGTGGCACGAAGGGTCAACTAGAAAGTTGGACATTTAAGAGCACTAAATAGAGTACAACGGTCCACATTGATGCTTTGGAATTGCTCAACTCTCTCCATAGAGGAGCTTTTCACGTTTTTGTGCAATTTCAAACATAACTTGGTCTATTCGCATCTTTACCTTACGAAACGTGGCACGAAGGCTCAACTAGCAACTTAGACTTTTAAGAGCACCAAATAAAGTGCAACGATCCACAATGATGCTTTGGAATTGCTCAACTCTCTCCATAGAGGAGCTTTTCACGTTTTGGAGCAATTTGAGACATAACTTGGTCTATTCGCGTCTTTACCTTACGAAACATGGCACGAAAGCTCAACTAGCAAGTTAGACTTTTAAAAGCGCTAAATAGAGTACAACGGTCCACATCGATGCTTTGGAATTGCTCAACTCTCTCCATAGAGGAGCTTTTCATGTTTTTGTACAATTTCAAACATAACTTGGTCTATTGGCATCTTTAACTTACGAAACGTTGCACGAAGGCTAAACTAGCAAGTTAGACTTCTAAGAACACTAAATAGAGTACAACGTACACATTGATGCTTTGGAATTGCTCAACTCTCTCCATAGAGGAGCTTGTCACGTTTTTGTGCAATTGAAGACATAACTTGTTCTATTCGCGTCTTTACCTTACGAAACGTGGCACGAAGGCTCAACTAGCAAGTTATACTTTTAAGAGCACTAAATATAGTACAACGGCATACATTAATGCTTGGAATTGGTCAACTCTCTCCATGGAGGAGCTTTTCACGTTTTTGTGCAATTTCAAACATAACTTGGTCTATTCACATATTTACCTTACGAAACGTGGCACGAAGGCTCAACTAGCAAGTTAGACTTTTAAGAGCACTAAATAGATTACAACGGTCCACATTGATGCTTTAGAATTGCTCAACTCTCTCCATAGAGGAGCTTTTCACGTTTTTGTGCAAATTGAGACATAACTTGGTATATTCGCGTCTTTACCTTATGAAACGTAGCACAAAGGCTCAAGTAGCAAGTTACACTTTTAAGAGCACTAAATAGAGTAGAATGGTCCACATTGATGCTTTGGAATTGCTCAACTCTCTCCATAGAGGAGCTTTTCACGTTTTGTTCAATTTCAAACATACTTGGCCTATTCGCATCTTTACCTTACGAAACATGGCATGAAGGCTCAACTAGCAAGTTAGACTTCTAAGAGGACTAAATATAGTACAACGGCCCACATTGATGCTTTGGAATTGCTCAACTCTCTCCATAGTGGAGCTTTTCACGTTTATGTGCAATTTCAAACATAACTTGGTCTATTCGCATGTTTACCTTACGAAACGTGGCACGAAGGCTCAACTAGCAAGTTAGACTTTTAAGAGCACTAAATAGAGTACAACGGTCCACAATGATGCTTTGGAATTGCTCAACTCTCTCCATAGTGGAGCTTTTCACGTTTATGTGCAATTTCAAACATAACTTGGTCTATTCGCATCTTTTAACTGCGAAACGTTGCACGAAGGCTAAACTAGCAAGTTAGAATTCCAAGAACACTAAATAGAGTACAACGGTCCACATTGATGCTGTGGAATTGCTCAACTCTCTCCATAGAGGAGCTTTTCACGTCTTTGTGCAATTTCAAACATGACTTGGTCTATTCGCATCTTTACCTTATGAAACGTGGCACGAAGGCTCAACAAGCAAGTTAGACTTTTAAGAGCACTAAATACAGTACAACGGTCCACATCGATGCCTTGGAATTGCTCAACTCTCTCCATTGAAGAGTTTTTCACGTTTTTGTACAATTTGAGACATAACTTGGTTTATTCGCGTCTTTACCTTATGAAACGTGGCACGAAGGCTCAAGTAGCAAGTTATACTTTTAAGAGCACTAAATAGAGTACAACGGTCCACAATGATGCTTTGGAATTGCTCAACTCTCTCCATAGAGGAGCTTTCCACGTTTTTGTGCAATTTCAAACATAACTTGGTCTATTCGCATCTTTACCTTACGAAACGTCGCACGAAGGCTCAACTAGCAAGTTAGACTTTTAAGAGCACTAAATAGATTACAACGGTCCACATTGATGCTTTAGAATTGCTCAACTCTCTCCATAGAGGAGCTTTTCACGTTTTTGTGCAATTTGAGACATAACTTGGTCTATTCGCGTCTTTACCTTACGAAACGTGGCACGAAGGCTCAACTAGCAAGTTAGACTTTTAAGAGCACTAAATAGAGTACAACGGTCCACATTGATGCTTTGGAATTGCTAAACTCTCTCCATAGAGGAGCTTTTCACGTTTTTGTGCACTTTCAAACATAACCTGGTCTATTCGCATCTCTACCTTACGAAACGTGGCACGAAGGCTCATCTAGCAAGTTAGACTTTTAAGAGTACTAAATAGAGTACAACGGTCCACAATGATGCTTTGGAATTGCTCAACTCTCTCCATAGAGGAGCTTTTCACGTTTTTGTGCAATTTCAAACATGACTTGGTCTATTCGCATCTTTACCTTACGAAACATGGCACGAAGGCTCAACTAGCAAGTTAGACTTTTTAGAGCACTAAATATAGTAGAACGGCCCACATTGATGCTTTGGAATTGCTCAACTCTCTCCATAGAGGAGCTTTTCACGTTTTTGTGCAATTTCAAACATAACATGGTCTATTCGCATCTTTACCTTATGAAACGTAGCACGAAGGCTCAACTAGAAAGTTAGACTTTTAAGAGCACTAAATAGAGTACAACGGTCCACATTGATGCTTTGGAATTGCTCAACTCTCTCCGTAGAGGAGCTTTTCACGTTTTTGTGCAATTTCAAACATAACTTGGTCTATTCGCATCTTTACCTTACGAAACGTGGCACGAAAGCTCAACTAGCAAGTTAGACTTTTAAGAGCACCAAATAGAGTGCAACGGTCCACAATGATGCTTTGGAATTGCTCAACTCTCTCCATAGAGGAGCTTTTCACGTTTTGGAGCAATTTGAGACATAACTTGGTCTATTCGCGTCTTTACCTTACGAAACGTGGCACGAAGGCTCAATTAGCAAGTTATACTTTTAAGAGCACTAAATAGAGTACAACGGTGTACATCGATGCTTTGGAATTGCTCAACTCTTTCCATAGAGGAGCTTTTCACGTTTTTGTACAATTTCAAACATAAGTTGGTCTATTCGCATCTTTAACTTACGAAACGTTGCACGGAGGCTAAACTAGCAAGTTAGACTTCTAAGAACACTAAATAGAGTACAACGGTACACATTGATGCTTTGGAATTGCTCAACTCTCTCCATAGAGGAGCTTGTCACGTTTTTGTGCAATTTAAGACAAAACTTGGTCTATTCGCGTCTTTACCTTACGAAACGTGGCACGAAGGCTCAACTAGCAAGTTATACTTTTAAGAGCACTAAATATAGTACAATGGCATACATTGATGCTTGGAATTGGTCAACTCTCTCCATAGAGGAGCTTTTCACGTTTTTGTGTAATTTCAAACGTAACTTGGTCTATTCACATATTTACCTTACGAAACGTGGCACGAAGGCTCAACTAGCAAGTTAGACTTTTAAGAGCACTAAATATATTACAACGGTCCACAATAATGCTTTAGAATTGCTCGACTCTCTCCATAGAGGATCTTTTCACGTTTTTGTGCAATTTGAGACATAACTTGGTCTATTCGCGTCTTTACCTTATGAAACGTGGCACGAAGGCTCAAGTAGCAAGTTATAGTTTTAAGAGCACTCACTAGAGCACAACGGTCCACATTGATGCTTTGGAATTGCTCAACTCTCTCCATAGAGGAGCTTTTCACGTGTTTGTGCAATTTCAAACATAACTTGGTCTATTCGTATCTTTACCTTACGAAACGTGGCACGAAGGCTCAACTAGCAAGTTAGACTTTTAAGAGCACCAACTAGAGTGCAACGGTCCACAATGATGCTTTGGAACTGCTCAACTCTCTCCATAGAGGAGGTTTTCACGTTTTGGAGCAATTTGAGACATAACTTGGTCTATTCGCGTCTTTACCTTGCGAAACGTGGCACGAAGGCTCAACTAGCAAGTTACACTTTTAAGAGCACTAAATAGAGTACAACGGTCAACATCGATGCTTTGGAATTGCTCAACTCTCTCCATAGAGGAGCTTTCCATGTTTTTGTACAATTTCAAACATAACTTGGTCTATTCGCATCTTTAACTTACGAAACGTTGCACGAAGGTTAAACTAGCAAGTTAGACTTCTAAGAACACTAAATAGAGTACAACGGTACACATTGATGCTCTGGAATTGCTCAACTCTCTCCATAGAGGAGCTTGTCACTTTTTTGTGCAATTTAAGACAAACCTTGGTCTATTCGCGTCTTTACCTTACGAAACGTGGCACGAAGGCTCAACTAGCAAGTTATACTTTTAAGAGCACTAAATATAGTACAACGGCATACATTGATGCGTGGAATTGGTCAACTCTCTCCATAGAGGAGCTTTTCACGTTTTTGTGCAACTTCAAACATAACTTGGTCTATTCACATATTTACCTTACGAAACGTGGCACGAAGGCTCAACTAGCAAGTTAGACTTTTCAGAGCACTGAATATATTACAACGGTCCACATTGATGCTTTAGAATTGCTCAACTCTCTCCATAGAGGAGCTTTTCACGTTTTTGTGCAATTTGAGACATAACTTGGTCTATTCGTGTCTTTACCTTACGAAACGTGGCACGAAGGCTCAACTAGCAAGTTATAATTTTAAGAGCACTAACTATAGTACAACAGCATACATTGATGCTTGGAATTGGTCAACTCTCTCTATAGAGGAGCTTTTCACGTTTTTGTGCAATTTCAAACATAACTTGGTCTATTCATATATTTACCTTACGAAACAGGGCACGAAGGCTCAACTAGCAAGTTAGACTTTTAAGAGCACTAAATAGATTACAACGGTCCAAATTGATGCTTTAGAATTGCTCAACTCTCTCCATAGAGGAGCTTTTCACGTTTTTGTGCAATTTGAGACATAACTTGGCCTATTCGCGTCTTTACCTTATGAAACGTGGCACGAGCGCTCAAGTAGCAAGTTATACTTTTAAGAGCACTAAATAGAGTACAATGGTCCACATTGATGCTTTGGAATTGCTCAACTCTCTCCATGGAGGAGCTTTTCACGTGTTTGTGCAATTTCAAACATAACTTGGTCTATTCGCATCTTTACCTTACGAAATGTGGCACGAATGCTCAACTAGCAAGTTAGACTTTTAAGAGCACCAAATAGAGTGCAACGGTCCGCAATGATGCTTTGGAATTGCTCAACTCTCTCCATAGAGGAGCTTTTCACGTATAGGAGCAATTCGAGACATAACTTGGTCTATTCACGTCTTTACCTTACGAAACGTGGCACGAAGGCTCAACTAGCAAGTTATACTTTGAAGAGCACTAAATAGAGTACAACGGTCCACATCGATGCTTTGGAATTGCTCAACTCTCTCCATAGAGGGGCTTTTCACGGTTTTGTACAATTTCAAACATAAGTTGGTCTATTCGCATCTTTAACTTACGAAACGTTGCACGAAGGCTAAACTAGCAAGTTAGACTTCTAAGAACACTAAATAGAGTACAACGGTACACATTGATGCTTTGGAATTGCTCAACTCTCTGCATAGACAAGCTTGTCACGTTTTTGTGCAATTTAAGACATAACTTGGTCTATTCGTGTCTTTACCTTACGAAACGTGGCACGAAGGCTCAACTAGCAAGTTATAATTTTAAGAGCACTAACTATAGTACAACAGCATACATTGATGCTTGGAATTGGTCAACTCTCTCTATAGAGGAGCTTTTCACGTTTTTGTGCAATTTCAAACATAACTTGGTCTATTCATATATTTACCTTACGAAACAGGGCACGAAGGCTCAACTAGCAAGTTAGACTTTTAAGAGCACTAAATAGATTACAACGGTCCAAATTGATGCTTTAGAATTGCTCAACTCTCTCCATAGAGGAGCTTTTCACGTTTTTGTGCAATTTGAGACATAACTTGGCCTATTCGCATCTTTACCTTATGAAACGTGGCACGAAGGCTCAAGTAGCAAGTTATACTTTCAAGAGCACTAAATAGAGTACAATGGTCCACATTGATGCTTTGGAATTGCTCAACTCTCTCCATAGAGGAGCTTTTCACGTGTGTGTGCAATTTCAAACATAACTTGGTCTATTCGCATCTTTACCTTACGAAACGTGGCACGAAGGCCCAACTAGCAAGTTAGACTTTTAAGAGCACCAAATAGAGTGCAACGGTCCACAGTGATGCTTTGGAATTGCTCAACTCTCTCCATAGAGGAGCTTTTCACGTTTTGGAGCAATTTGAGACATAACTTGGTCTATTCGCGTCTTTACCTTACGAAACGTGGCACGAAGGCTCAACTAGCAAGTTATACTTTTAAGAGCACTAAATAGTGTACAACGGTCCACATCCATGCTTTGGAATTGCTCAACTCTCTCCATAGAGGAGCTTTTCACGTTTTTGTACAATTTCAAACATAACTTGGTCTATTCGCATCTTTAACTTACTAAACGTTGCACGAAGGCTAAACTAGCAAGTTAGACTTCTAAGAACACTAAATAGAGTACAACGGTACACATTGATGCTTTAGAATTGCTTAACTCTCTCCATAGACAAGCTTGTCACGTTTTTGTGCAATTTAAGACATAACTTGGTCTATTCGCGTCTTTACCTTACGAAACGTGGCACGAAGGCTCAACTAGCAAGTTATACTTTTAAGAGCACTAAATATAGTACAACGGCATACATTGATGCTTGGAATTGGTCAACTCTCTCCATAGAGGAGCTTTTCAAGTTTTTGTGCAATTTCAAACATAACTTGGTCTATGCACATATTTACCTTACGAAACATGGCACGAAGGCTCAACTAGCAAGTTAGACTTTTAAGAGCACTAAATAGATTACAACGGTCCACATTGATGCTTTAGAATTGCTCAACTCTCTCCATAGAGGAGCTTTTCACGTTTTTGTGCAATTTGAGACATAACTTGGTCTCTTCGCGTCTTTACCTTAAGAAACGTGGCACGAAGGCTCAAGTAGCAAGTTATACTTTTAAGAGCACTAAATAGAGTACAATGGTCCACATTGATGCTTTGGAATTGCTCAACTCTCTCCATAGAGGAGCTTTTCACGTGTTTGTGCAATTTCAAACATAACTTGGTCTATTCGCATCTTTACCTTACGAAACGTGGCACGAAGACTCAACTTGCAAGTTAGACTTTTAAGAGTACCAAATAGAGTGCAATGGTCCACAGTGATGCTTTGGAATTGCTCAACTCTCTCCATAGAGGAGCTTTTCACGTTTTTGTACAATTTCAAACATAACTTGGTCTATTCGCATCTTGAACTTACGAAACGTTGCACGAAGGCTAAACTAGCAAGTTAGACTTCTAAGAACACTAAATAGAGTACAACGGTAGACATTGATGCTTTGGAATTGTTCAACTCTCTCCATAGACAAGCTTGTCACGATTTTCTGCAATTTAAGACATAACTTGGTCTATTCGCGTCTTTACCTTACGAAACGTGGCACGAAGGCTCAACTAGCAAGTTATACTTTTAAGAGCACTAAATATAGTACAACGGCATACATTGATGCTTGGAATTGGTCAATCTCTCCATAGAGGAGCTTTTCACGTTTTTGTGCAATTTCAAACATAACTTGGTCTATTCACATATTTACCTTACGAAACGTGGCACGAAGGCTCAACTAGCAAGTTAGACTTTTAAGAGCACTAAATAGATTACAACGGTCCACATTGATGCTTTAGAATTGCTCAACTCTCTCCATAGAAGAGCTTTTCACGTTTTTGTGCAATTTGAGACATAACCTTGTCTATTCGCGTCTTTACCTTATGAAACGTGGCACGAAGGCTCAAGTTGCAAGTTATACTTTTAAGAGCACTAAATAGAGTACAGTGGTCCACATTGATGCTTTGGAATTGCTCAACTCTCTCCATAGAGGAGCTTTTCATGTTTTTGTGCAATTTCAAACATAACTTGGTCTATTCGCATCTTTATCTTACGAAACGTGGCACGAAGGCTCAACTAGCAAGTTATACATTTAAGAGCACTAAATAGAGTACAACGGTCCACAATGATACTTTGGAATTGCTCAACTCTTTCCATAGAGGAGCTTTTCACGTTTTTGTGCAATTCCAAACATAACTTGGTCTATTCGCATCTTTACCTTACGAAACGTGGCACGAAGGCTCAACTAGCAAGTTAGACTTTTAAGAGCACTAAATATAGTACAACGGCCCACATTGATGCTTTGGAATTGCTCAACTCTCTCCATAGTGGAGCTTTTCACGTTTATGTGAAATTTCAAACATAACTTGGTCTATTCACATCTTTTACCTGTGAAACGTTGCACGAAGGCTAAACTAGCAAGTTAGACTTCTAAGAACACTAAATAGAGTACAACGGTCCACATTGATGCTTTGGAATTGCTCAACTCTCTCCATAGAGGAGCTTTTCACGTTTTTGTGCAATTTCAAACATAACTTGGTCTATTCGCATCTTTACCTTACGAAACATGGCATGAAGGCTCAACTAGCAAGTTAGACTTTCAAGAGCACTAAATAGAGTACAACGGTCCACATTGATGCTTCGGAATTGCTCCACTCTCTCCATGGAGGAGCTTGTCACGTTTTTGTGCAGTTTTGAGACATAACTTGGTCAATTCGCATCTTTACCTTACGAAACATGGCACGAAGGCTCACTAGCAAGTTAGACTTTTAAGAGCACTAAATATAGTACAACGGCCCACATTGATGCTTTGGAATTGCTCAACTCTCTCCATAGTGGAGCTTTTCACGTTTATGTGAATTTCAAACATAACTTGGTCTATTCACATCTTTTACCTGCGAAACGTTGCACGAAGGCTAAACTAGGAAGTTAGACTTCTAAGAACACTAAATAGAGTACAACGGTCCACATTGATGCTTTGGAATTGCTCAACTCTCTCCATAGAGGAGCTTTTCACGTTTTTGTGCAATTTCAAACATAACTTGGTCTATTCACATATTTACCTTACGAAACGTGGCACGAAGGCTCAACTGGCAAGTTAGACTTTTAAGAGCACTAAATAGATTACAACGGTCCACATTGATGCTTTAGAATTGCTCAACTCTCTCCATAGAGGAGCTTTTCACGTTTTTGTGCAATTTCAAACATAACTTGGTCTATTCGCATCTTTAACTTACGAAACGTTGCACGAAGGCTAAACTAGCAAGTTAGACTTCTAAGAACACTAAATAGAGTACAACGGTAGACATTGATGCTTTGGAATTGTTCAACTCTCTCCATAGACAAGCTTGTCACGATTTTCTGCAATTTAAGACATAACTTGGTCTATTCGCGTCTTTACCTTACGAAACGTGGCACGAAGGCTCAACTAGCAAGTTATACTTTTAAGAGCACTAAATATAGTACAACGGCATACATTGATGCTTGGAATTGTTCAACTCTCTCCATAGAGGAGCTTTTCACGTTTTTGTGCAATTTCAAACATAACTTGGTCTATTCACATATTTACCTTACGAAACGTAGCACGAAGGCTCAACTAGCAAGTTAGACTTTTAAGAGCACTAAATAGATTACAACGGTCCACATTGATGCTTTAGAATTGCTCAACTCTCTCCATAGAAGAGCTTTTCACGTTTTTGTGCAATTTGAGACATAACCTTGTCTATTCGCGTCTTTACCTTATGAAACGTGGCACGAAGGCTCAAGTTGCAAGTTATACTTTTAAGAGCACTAAATAGAGTACAGTGGTCCACATTGATGCTTTGGAATTGCTCAGCTCTCTCCATAGAGGAGCTTTTCACGTTTTTGTGCAATGTCAAACATAACTTGGTCTATTCGCATCTTTATCTTACGAAACTGCACGAAGGCTCAACTAGCAAGTTATACATTTAAGAGCACTAAATAGAGTACAACGGTCCACAATGATACTTGGAATTGCTCAACTCTTTCCATAGAGGAGCTTTTCACGTTTTTGTGCAATTCCAAACATAACTTGGTCTATTCGCATCTTTACCTTACGAAACGTGGCACGAAGGCTCAACTAGCAAGTTAGACTTTTAAGAGCACTAATATAGTACAACGGCCCACATTGATGCTTTGGAATTGCTCAACTCTCTCCATAGTGGAGCTTTTCACGTTTATGTGAAATTTCAAACTAACTGGGTCTATTCACATCTTTTACCTGTGAAACGTTGCAACGAAGGCTAAACTAGCAAGTTAGACTTCTAAGAACACTAAATAGAGTACAACGGTCCACATTGATGCTTTGGAATTGCTCAACTCTCTCCATAGAGGAGCTTTTCACGTTTTTGTGCAATTTCAAACATAACTTGGTCTATTCGCATCTTTACCTTACGAAACATGGCACGAAGGCTCAACTAGCAAGTTAGACTTTCAAGAGCACTAAATAGAGTACAACGGTCCACATTGATGCTTCGGAATTGCTCCACTCTCTCCATGGAGGAGCTTGTCACGTTTTTGTGCAGTTTGAGACATAACTTGGTCAATTCGCATCTTTACCTTACGAAACATGGCACGAAGGCTCAACTAGCAAGTTAGACTTTTAAGAGCACTAAATATAGTACAACGGTCCACATTGATGCTTTGGAATTGCTCAACTCTCTCCATAGTGGAGCTTTTCACGTTTATGTGAAATTTCAAACATAACTTGGGCTATTCACATCTTTTACCTGCGAAACGTTGCACGAAGGCTAAACTAGGAAGTTAGACTTCTAAGAACCTAAATAAGTACAACGGTCCACATTGATGCTTTGGAATTGCTCAACTCTCTCCATAGAGGAGCTTTTCACGTTTTTGTGCAATTTCAAACATAACTTGGTCTATTCACATATTTACCTTACGAAACGTGGCACGAAGGCTCAACTGGCAAGTTAGACTTTTAAGAGCACTAAATAGATTACAACGGTCCACATTGATGCTTTAGAATTGCTCAACTCTCTCCATAGAGGAGCTTTTCACGTTTTTGTGCAATGTCAAACATAACTTGGTCTATTCGCATCTTTATCTTACGAAACGTGGCACGAAGGCTCAACTAGCAAGTTATACATTTAAGAGCACTAAATAGAGTACAACGGTCCACAATGATACTTTGGAATTGCTCAACTCTTTCCATAGAGGAGCTTTTCACGTTTTTGTGCAATTCCAAACATAACTTGGTCTATTCGCATCTTTACCTTACGAAACGTGGCACGAAGGCTCAACTAGCAAGTTAGACTTTTAAGAGCACTAAATATAGTACAACGGCCCACATTGATGCTTTGGAATTGCTCAACTCTCTCCATAGTGGAGCTTTTCACCGTTTATAGGTGAAATTTTAAACACATAATGAACATAACTGGGTCTATTCACATCTTTTACCTGTGAACGTTGCACGAAGGCTAAACTAGCAAGTTAGACTTCTAAGAACACTAAATAGAGTACAACGGTCGACCATTGATGCTTTGGATTGCTCACCTCTCCATAGAGGAGCTTTTCACGTTTTTTTGCAATTTCAAACTAACTTGGTCTATTCGCATCTTTACTACGAAACATGGCACGAAGGCTCAACTAGCAAGTTAGACTTTCAAGCACTAAATAGAGTACAACGGTCCACATTGATGCTTCGAATTGCTCCACTCTCTCCATGGAGGAGCTTGTCAGTTTTTGTGCAGTTTGAGACATAACTTGGTCAATTCGCATCTTTACCTTACGAAACATGGCACGAAGCTCAACTAGCAAGTTAGACTTTTAAGAGCACTAAATATAGTACAACGGTCCACATTGATGCTTTGGAATTGCTCAACTCTCTCCATAGTGGAGCTTTTCACGTTTATGGTAAATTTCAACAACTTGGGCTTTCACATCTCTTTTACCTGCGAAACTTTGCACGAAGGCTAAACTAGGAAGTTAGGCTTCTAAGAACACTAAATAGAGTACAACGGTCCACATTGATGCTTTGGATTGCTCAACTCCTCTCCATAGAGGAGCTTTTCACGTTTTTGTGCAATTTCAACATAACTTGGTCTATTCACATATTTACCTTACGAAACGTGGCACGAAGGCTCAACTGGCAAGTTAGACTTTTAAGAGCACTAAATAGATTACAACGGTCCACATTGTGCTTTAGAATTGCTCAACTCTCTCCATAGAGGATCTTTTCACGTTTTGTGCAATTTCAAACATAACTTGGTCTATTCGCATCTTTAACTTACGAACGTTGCACGAAGGCTAAACTAGCAAGTTAGACTTCTAAGAACACTAATAGAGTACAACGGTAGACATTGATGCTTTGGAATTGTTCAACTCTCTCCATAGACAAGCTTGTCACGATTTTCTGCAATTTAAGACATAACTGGTCTATCGCTCTTTACCTTACGAAACGTGGCACGAAGGCTCAACTAGCAAGTTATACTTTTAAGAGCACTAATATAGTACAACGGCATACAT
This sequence comes from Tripterygium wilfordii, assembly GCF_013401445.1. Lineage (NCBI taxonomy): Eukaryota > Viridiplantae > Streptophyta > Magnoliopsida > Celastrales > Celastraceae > Tripterygium > Tripterygium wilfordii. Next base: position 369,027 of record NW_024056173.1, on the reverse strand, counting down.
TGATGCTTGGAATTGTCAACTCTCTCCATAGAGGAGCTTTTCAACGTTTTTGTGCATTTCAACATAACTTGGTCTATCAATATTTACCTTACGAAACGTGGCACGAAGGCTCAACTAGCAAATTAGCTTTTAAGAGCACTAAATAGATTACAACGGTCCACATTTGATGCTTTAGATTGCTCAACTCTCTCCATAGAAGAGCTTTTCACGTTTTTGTGCATTTGAGACATAACCTTGTCTATTCGCGTCTTTACCTTATGAAACTGGCACGAAGCTCAAGTTGCAAGTTATACTTTTCAGATAGCAACTAGAAAGAGTACAGTGGTCCACATTGATGCTTTGGAATTGCTCAACTCTCTCCATAGAGGAGCTTTTCAACGTTTTTGTGCAATTTCAACATAACTTGGTCTATTCGCATCTTTATCTTACGAAACGTGGCACGAAGGCTCAACTAGCAAGTTATACATTTAAGAGCACTAAATAGTGTACAACGGTCACAATGATACTTTGGAATTGCTCACACTCTTTCCATAAGGAGCTTTTCAACGTTTTTGTGCAATTCCAAACATAACTTGGTCTATTCGCATCTTTACCTTAGAAACGTGGCACGAAGGCTCAACTAGCAAGTTAGACTTTTTAAGAGCACTAAATATGTACAACGGCCCACATTGATGCTTTGAATTGGCTCAACTCTCTCCATAGTGGAGCTTTTCACGTTTATGTGAAATTTCAAACATAACTTGGTCTATTCACATCTTTTACCTGTGAAACGTTGCACAGAAGGCTAAACTAGCAAGTTAGACTTCTAAGAACACTTAAATAGAGTACAACGGTCCACATTGAATGCTTTGGAATTGCGCAACTCTCTCCATAGAGGAGCTTTTCACGTTTTTTGTGCAATTTCAACATAACTTGGTCTATTCGCATCTTTACCTTACGAAACATGCACGAAGGCTCAACTAGCAAGTTAGACTTTCAAGAGCACTAAATAGAGTACAACGGTCCCACATTGAATGCTTCGGAATTGCTCCACTCTCTCTTAGCCTTCTGCATCACTCTGAGCCTCACTTAACTTCACATACTTGTAATACTATACCTTATATTACTCGACTGCCACAGTGACTATGGCGTAATCCGCGTTCAGACTTTCAGAGCACTCATACTAGTCGTACAACGGTCCACATTGATGCTTGGAATTGCTTCAACTCTCTCCATGAGGAGCTTTTCACGTTTTTGTGAATTTCAACATAACTTGGTCATTCACATCTTTACCTTACGAAACGTGGCACGAAGGCTCAACTAGCTAAGTTAGACTTAAGAGCACTAAATATAGTAAACGGTCCACATTGATGCTTGGAATTGCTCAACTCCTCCCATAGAGGAGCTTTTCACGTTTTGTGCAATTTCAAACTAACTTGGTCTATTTCACATCTTTACCTACGAAACGTGCACGAAGGCTCAACTAGGAAGTTGACTTTAAGAGCACTAAATAGAGTACAACGTCCACATTGATGCTTTGGAATTGCTCAACTCTCTCCATAGAGGAGCTTTTTCACGTTTTTGTGCAATTTCAAACATAACTTGGTCTATTCGCATCTTTACCTTACGAAACGTGGCCTCGAAGGCTCAACTGGCAAGTTAGCTTTTAAGAGCACTAAATAGAGTACAATGGTCACATTGATGCTTTAGAATTGCTCAACTCTCTCCATATAGGAGCTTTTCCACGTTTTTGTGCAATTTAGACATAACTTGGTCTATTCGCAGTCTTTACCTTATGAAACGTGGCACGAAGGCAACTGCAAGTTACTTTTAAGAGCACTAAATAGAGTACAGTTCAGTCGTAAGTGAGCAATAACAATGTCAAGGTCCACATTGATGCTTTGGAAATTGCTCAAGCTACTCTCCATGGAGGAGCTTTTCACGTTTTTGGCAATTTCAAACATAACTTTGTCTATTCACTTTTCCTACGAAACGTGCACGAGGCTCAACTAGCAAGTTAGACTCTTAAGAGCACTAAATAGATACAACGGTCCACATTGATGCTTTAATTGCCAACTCTCTCCATAGAGGAGCTTTTCACGTTTTTGTGCAATTTCAAACATAACTTGGTCTATTCGCATCTTTACTTACGAAACTGGCACGAAGGCTAACTAGCAAGTTAGACTTTAAGAGACACTAAATAAGTACAACGGTACATTGATGCTTTGGAATTGCTCAACTCTCTCCATAGAGGAGCTTTTCACGTTTTTGCAATTTCAAACATAACTTGGTCTATTCGCATCTTTACCTACGAAACGTGGCACGAAGGCTCAACTAGCAAGTTAGACTTTTAAAGCACTAATATAGTACAAACGGTCCACATTGATGCTTGGAATTGCTCAACTCTCTCCATAAGGAGCTTTCACGTTTTTGTGCAATTGAGACATACTTGGTCTATTCACTCTTTACCTTACGAAAACGTGGCACGAAGGCTCAACTAGCAGTTAACTTTTTAAGAGCACTAAATAGATACAACGGTCACATTGATGCTTTGGAATTGCTCAACTCTCTCCATAGAAGAGCTTTTCACGTTTTTGTGCAAATTCAAACATAACTTGTCTATTCCGTCTTTACCTACGAAACGTGCACGAAGGCTCAAGTGCAAGTTTAATTTGAGCACTAAATAGAGTACAACGGTCCACATTGATGCTTTGGAATTGCTCACTCTCTCCATAGAGGAGCTTTTCACGTTTTTGTGCAATTTCAAACATAACTTGGTCTATTCGCATCTTTACTTACGAAACGTGCACGAAGGCTCAACTAGCAAGTTATACATTTAAGAGCACTAATAGACAACGGTCCACATGATGCTTTGGAAATTGCTCAACTCTTCCATAGAGGAGCTTTTCACGTTTTGTGCAATTCAAACATAACTTGGTCTATTCGCATCTTACCTTACGAAACGTGCACGAAGCTTAAACTAGCAAGTTAGACTTTAAGAGCACTAAATATAGTACAACGGCCACATTGATGCTTTGAATTGCTCAACTCTCTCCATAGTGAGCTTTTCACGTTTATGTGAAATTTCAAACATAACTTGTCTATTCACATCTTTTACCTGTGAAACGTTGCACGAAGGCTAAACTAGCAAGTAGACTTCTAAGAACACTAATAGAGTACAACGGTCCACATTGACTGCTTTGAATTGCTCAAACTCTCTCCATAGAGGAGCTTTTCACGTTTTGTGCAATTTCAAACATAACTTGGTCTATTCGCATCTTTACCTTACGAAACATGGCACGAAGGCTCAACTAGCAAGTAGACTTTCAAGAGCACTAAATAGAGTACAACGGTCCACATTGATGCTTCGGAATTGCTCCACTCTCTCCATAGGAGGAGCTTGTCACGTTTTTTGCATTTGAGACATAACTTGGTCAATTCGCATCTTTACCTTACGAAAACAGTGGCACGAAGGCTCAACTAGCAAGTTAGACTTTTAAGAGCACTAAATATAGTACAACGGTCCCACATTGATGCTTTGGAATTGCTCAACTCTCTCCATAGTGGAGCTTTTCACGTTTTATGTGAAATTTCCAACATAACTTGGTCTATTCACATCTTTTACCTGCGAAACGTTGCACGAAGGCTAAACTAGGAAGTTAGACTTCTAAGAACACTAACTAGAGTACAACGGTCCACATTGATGCTTTGGAATTGCTCAACTCTCTCCATAGAGGAGCTTTTCACGTTTTGTGCAATTTCAAACATAACTTGGTCTATTCAGCATATTTACCTTACGAAACGTGTGGCACGAAGGCTCAAACTGGCAATGTTAGACTTTTAAGAGCACTAAATAGATTACAACGGTCCACATTGATGCTTAGAATTGCTCAACTCTCTCCATAGAGGAGCTTTTCACGTTTTTTGTGCATTTGAGACATAACTTGTCTATTCGCGTCTTTACCTTATGAAACGTGCACGAAGGCTCAAGCTTGCAAGTTATACTTTTAAGAGCACTAAATAGAGTACAGTAAGGTCCACATTGATGCCTTGGAATTGCTCAACTCTCTCCATGGAGGAGCTTTTCACGTTTTTGTGGCAATTTCAAACATAACTTGGTCTATTCGCATCTTACCTTACGAAACGTGGCACGAAGGCTCAACTAGCAAGTTAGACTTTTAAGAGCAACTAAATAGAGTACAACGGTCCACATTGGATGCTTTGGAATTGCTCAACTCTCTCCATAGAGGAGCTTTTCACGTTTTGTGCAATTTCAAGACATAACTTGTCTATTCGCAGTCTTTACCTTAGCGAAACGTTGCACGAAGGCTCAACTAGCAAGTTATACTTTCTAAGAGCACTAAATAGAGTACAACGGTCCACATTGATGCTTTGGAATTGCTCAACTCTCTCCATAGAGGAGCTTTTCACGTTTTTGTGCAATTTCAAACATACATGGTCTATTCGCAATCTTTACCTTACGAAACGTGGCACGAAGGCTCAACTAGAAAGTTAGACTTTTAAGAGCACTAAATAGAGTACAACGGTCCACATTGATGCTTTGGAATTGCTCAACTCTCTCCCATAGAGGAGCTTTTCACGTTTTGTAGCAATTTCAACATAACTTGGTCCTATTCGCATCTTTACCTTACGAAACGTGGCACGAAGGCTCACTAGCAAGTTAGACTTTCAAGAGCACCAAATAGAGTGCAACGGTCCACATGATGCTTTGGAATTGTTCAACTCTCTCCATAGAGGAGCTTGTCACGTTTCGGAGCAATTTGAGACATAACTTGGTCTATTCTCGTCGTTACCTTACGAAACGTGGCACGAACGGCTTCAACTAGCAAGTTAGACTTTTAAGAGCACTAAATAGATTACAACGGTCCACATTGATGCTTTAGAATTGCTCAACTCTCTCCATAGAGGAGCGTTTCACGTTTTTGTGCAATTTGAGACATAACTTCGGTCTATTCGCGTCTTTACCTTATGAAACGTGGCACGAAGGCTCAACCTAGCAAGTTTAGACTTTTAAGAGCACCTAAATAGAGGGCAACGGTCCACAGTGATGCTTTGGAATTGCTCAACTCTCTCCATAGAGGAGCTTTTCACGTTTTTGTAGCAATTTCAAACATAACATGGTCTATTCGCATCTTTAACTTACGAAACGTTGCAACGAAGGCTAAACTAGCAAGTTAGACTTCTAAGAACACTAAATAGAGTACAACGGTACACATTGATGCTTTGGAATGGTCTCAAACTCTCGTCCATAGACAAGCTTGTCACGATTTTATGCAATTTAGACATAACTTGGTCTATTTCGCGTCTTTACCTTACGAAACTGTGGCACGAATGCTCAACTAGCAAGTTATACTTTAAGAGCACTAATATAGTACAACGGTCCTACATTGATGCTTGGAATTGGTCAACTCTCTCCATAGAGGAGCTTTTCACGTTTTTGTGCAATTTCAACATAACTTGGTCTATTCACATATTTAACCTTACGAAAACGTGGCACGACAGGCTCAACTAGCAAGTTAGACTTTTAAGAGCACTAAATAGATCACAACGGTCCCACATTGATGCTTTAGAATTGCTCAACTCTCTCCATGGATGAGCATTCACGTTTTGTGCAATTTGAGACAGAACTTGTCTATTCGCGTCTTTACCTTATGAAACGTGGCACGAAGGCTCAAGGTACAAGTTATACTTTAAGAGCACTAAATAGAGTACAGTGGTCCACATGATGCTTTGGAATTGCTCAACTCTCTCCATAGAGGAGCTTTTCACGTTTTTGTGCAATTTCAAACACTTGGTCTATTCGCATCTTTACCTTACAAACGTGGCACGAAGGCTCAACTAGCAAGTTATACTTTTAAGAGCACTAAATAGAGTACAACGGTCCACAATGATACTTTGGAATTGCTCAACTCTTTCCATAGAGGAGCTTTTCACGTTTTTGTGCAATTTCAAACATAACTTGGTATATTCGCATCTTTACTTACGAAACGTGGCACGAAGGCTCAACTAGCAAGTTAGACTTTTAAGAGCACTAAATATATTACAACGGCCACATTGATGCTTTAAAATTGCTCAACTCTCTCCATAGAGGAGATTTTCACGTTTTGTGCAATTTGAGACATAACTTGGTCTATTCGCGTCTTTACCTTATGAACGTGGCATGAAGGCTCAAGTAGCAAGTCATACTTTAAGAGCACCAAATAGAGTGCAACGGTCCACATGATGCTTTGGAATTGTTCAACTCTCTCCATAGAGGAGCTTTCACGTTTTCGTGCAATTTGAGACATAACTTGGTCTATTCGCGTCTTTACCTTATGAAACGTGGCACGAAGGCTCAAGTAGCAAGTTATACTTTAGGAGCACTAAATAGAGTACAATGGTCCACATTGATGCTTTGGAATTGCTCAACTCTCTCCATAGAGGAGCTTTTCACGTTTTTATGCAATTTGAGACATAACTTGGTCTATTCGCGTCTTACCTTATGAAACGTGGCATGAAGGCTCAGTAGCAAGTTATACTTTTAAGAGCACTAAATAGAGTACAACGGTCCACAATGATGCTTTGGAATTGTTCAACTCTCTCCATAGAGGAGCTTTTCACGTTTTGGAGCAATTTGAGACATAACTTGGTCCTATTCGCGTCTTTACCTTATGAAACGTGGCACGAAGGCTCAAGTAGCAAGTTAGACTTTTAAGAGCACTAAATAGAGTACAATGGTCCACATTGATGCTTTGGAATTGCTCAACTCTCTCCATAGAGGAGCTTTTCACTTTTTGTGCAATTTCAAACATACTTGGTCTATTCGCATCTCTACCATACGAAACGTGGCACGAAGGCTCAACTAGCAAAGTTAGACTTTTAAGAGCACTAAATAGAGTACAACGGTCCACATTGATGCTTTGGAATTGCTCAACTCTCCCATAGAGGAGCTTTTCACGTTTTTGTGTAATTTCAAACATAACTTGGTCTATTCGCATCTTTACCTTACGAAACGTGGCACGAAGGCTCAACTAGCAAGTTAGACTTTTAAGAGCACCAAATAGAGTGCAACGGTCCACATGATGCTTTGGAATTGTTCAACTCTCTCCATAGGGAGCTTTTCACGTTTTGGAGCAATTTGAGACATAACTTGGTCTATTCGCGTCTTTACCTACGAAACGTGGCACGAAGGCTCAACTAGCAAGTTAGACTTTTAAGAGCACTAAATAGATACAACGGCCACATTGATGCTTTAAATTGCTCAACTCTCTCCATAGAGGAGCTTTCACGTTTTTGCAATTTGAGACATAACTTGGTCTATTCGCGTCTTTACCTTATGAAACGTGGCACGAAGGCTTAACTAGCAAGTTAGACTTTTAAGAGCACTAAATAGAGTACAATGGTCCACATTGATGCTTTGGAATGCTCAACTCTCTCCATAGAGGAGCTTTTCACGTTTTTTTGCAATTTCAAACATAACTTGGTCTATTCGCATCTTTACCTTCGAAACGTGGCACGAAGGCTCAACTAGCAAGTTAGACTTTTAAGAGCACTAAATAGAGTGCAACGGTCCACATGATGCTTTGGAATTCTCAACTCTCTCCATAGAGGAGCTTTTCACGTTTTGGAGCAATTTGAACATAACTTGGTCTATTCGCGTCTTTACTTACGAAACGTGGCACGAAGGCTCAACTAGCATGTTAGACTTTTAAGAGCACTAAATAGAGTACAACGGTCCACATCGATGCTTTGGAATTGCTCAACTCTCTCCATAGAGGAGCTTTTCCGTTTTTGTACAATTTCAACATAACTTGGTCTATTCGCATCTTTAACTTACGAAACGTTACGAAGGCTAAACTAGCAAGTTAGACTTTAAGAACACTAAATAGAGCACAACGTACACATTGATGCTTTGGAATTGCTCAACTCTCTCCATAGAGGACCTTTCACGTTTTGTGCAATTTAAGACATAACTTGGTCTATTCGCGTCTTTACCTTACGAAACGTGGCACAAGGCTCAACTAGCAAGTTATACTTTTCAGAGCACTAAATAGTTCAACGGCATACATTGATGCTTGGAATTGCTCAACTCTCTCCATAGAGGAGCTTTTCACGTTTTTGTGCAATTTAAACATAACTTGGTCTATTCGCATCTTTACCTTACGAAACGTGGCACGAAGGCTCAACTAGCAAGTTAGACTTTTAAGAGCACTAATAGATACAACGGTCCACATTGATGCTTTAGAATTGTTCAACTCTCTCCATAGAGGAGCTTTTCACGTTTTTGTGCAATTTGGACATAACTTGGTCTATTCGTGTCTTTACCTTACGAAACGTGGCACGAAGGCTCAAGTAGCAAGTTAGACGTTTAAGAGCACTAAATAGAGTACAACGGTCCACAATTGATACTTTGAATTGCTCAACTCTCTCCATATAGTAGCTTTTCACGTTTTTGTACAATTTCAAACATAACTTGGTCTATTCGCATCTTTACCTTACGAAACGTGGCACGAAGGCTCAACTAGAAAGTTAGACTTTTAAGAGCACTAAATAGAGTACAACGGTCCACATTGATGCTTTTGAATTGCTCAACTCTCTCCATAGAGGAGCTTTTCTCGTTTTTGTGCAATTTCAAACATAACTTGGTCTATTCGCATCTTTACCTTACGAAACGTAGCACGAAGGCTCAACTAGCAAGTTAGACATTTAAGAGCACCAAATAGAGTGCAACGGTCCACAATGATGCTTTGGAATTGCCCAACTCTCTCCATAGAGGAGCTTTTCACGTTTTGGTGCAATTTGAGGCGTAACTTGGTCTATTCGCGTCTTTACCTTACGAAACGTGGCACGAAGGCTCAACTAGCAAGTTAGACTTTTAAGAGCACTAAATAGAGTACAACGGTCCACATCGATGCTTTGGAATTGCTCAACTCTCTCCATATAGGAGCTTTTCACGTTTTTGTACAATTTCAAACATAACTTGGTCTATTCGCATCTTTAACTTACGAAACGTTGCACGAAGGCTAAACTAGCAAGTTAGACTTCTAAGAACACTAAATAGAGTACAATGGTACACATTGATGCTTTGGAATTGCTCAACTCTGTCCATAGAGGAGCTTGTCACTTTTTGTGCAATTTAAGACATAACTTGGTCTATTCGCGTCTTTACCTTACGAAACGTGGGCACGAAGGATCAACTAGCAAGTTATACTTTTAAGAGCACTAAATACAGTACAACGGCATACATTGATGCTTGGAATTGGTCAACTCTCTCCATAGAGGAGCTTTTCACGTTTTTGTGCAATTTAAAACATAACTTGGTCTATTCACATATTTACCTTACGAAACGTGACACGAAGGCTCAACTAGCAAGTTAGACATTTAAGAGCACTAAATAGATTATAACGGTGCCATTGATGCTTTGGAATTGCTCAACTCTCTCCATAGAGGAGCTTCACGTTTTTGTGCAATTCGAGACATAACTTGGTCTATTTGCGTCTTTACCTCACGAAACGTGGCACGAAGGCTCAAGTAGCAAGTTATACTTTTAAGAGCACTAAATAGAGTACAATGGTCCACATTGATGCTTTGGAATTGCTCAACTCTCTCCATAGAGGAGCTTGTAACGTTTTTGTGCAATTTCAAACATAACTTGGTCTATTCGCATCTTTACCTTACGAAACGTGGCACGAAGGCTCAACTAGCAAGTTAGACTTTTAAGAGCACTAAATAGAGTACAACGGTCCACATTGATGCTTTGGAATTGCTCAACTCCCTCCATAGAGGAGCTTTTCACGTTTTTGTGCAATTTCAAACATAACTTGGTCTATTCGCATCTTTACCTTACGAAACGTTGCACGAAGGCTAAACTAGCAAGTTAGACTTCTAAGAACACTAAATAGAGTACAATGGTACACATTGAGGCTTTGGAATTGCTCAACTCTCTCCATAGAGGAGCTTGTCCCTTTTTTGCGCAATATAAGACATAACTTGGTCTATTCGCGTCTTTACCTTACGAAACGTGGCACGAATGCTCAACTAGCAAGTTAGACTTTTAAGAGCACTAAATAGAGTACAACGGTCCACAATGATGCTTTGGAATTGTTCAACTCTCTCCATAGAGGAGATTTTCACGTTTTTGTGCAATTTCAAACATAACTTGGTCTATTCGCATCTTTACCTTACAAAACATGGCACGAAGGCTCAACTAGCAAGTTAGACTTTTAAGAGCACTAAATATAGTACAACGGCCCACATTGATGCTTCGGAATTGCTCAACTCTCTCCATAGTGGAGCTTTTCACGTTTATGTGCAATTCCAAACATAACTTGGTCTATTCGCATCTTTACCTGTGAAACGTTACACGAAGGCTAAACTAGCAAGTTAGACTTCTAAGAACACTAAATAGAGTACAACGGTCCACATTGATGCTGTGGAATTGTTCAACTCTCTCCATGAGGAGCTTTTCACGTTTTTGTGCAATTTCAAACATAACTTGGTCTATTCGCATCTTTACCTTACGAAACGTTGCACGAAGGCTAAACTAGCAAGTTAGACTTCTAAGAACACTAAATAGAGTACAATGGTACACATTGAGGCTTTGGAATTGCTCAACTCTCTCCATAGAGGAGCTTGTCCCTTTTTTGTGCAATTATAACATAACTTGGTCTATTCGCGTCTTTACCTTACGAAACGTGGCACGAAGGCTCAACTAGCAAGTTAGACTTTTAAGAGCACTAAATAGAGTACAACGGTCCACATCGATGCTTGGAATTGCTCAACTCTCTCCATATAGGAGCTTTTCACGTTTTTGTAAAATTTCAAACATAACTTGGTCTATTCGCATCTTTAACTTACGAAACGTTGCACGAAGGCTAAACTAGCAAGTTAGACTTCTAAGAACACTAAATAGAGTACAATGGTACACATTGATGCTTTGGAATTGCTCAACTCTCTCCATAGAGGAGCTTGTCACGTTTTTGTGCAATTTAAGACATAACTTGGTCTATTCGCGTCTTTACCTTACGAAACGTGGCACGAAGGATCAACTAGCAAGTTATACTTTTAAGAGCACTAAATATAGTACAACGGCATACAATGATGCTTGGAATTGGTCAACTCTCTCCATAGAGGAGCTTTTCACGTTTTTGTGCAATTTAAAACTTAACTTGGTCTATTCGCATCTTTACCTTACGAAACGTGGCACGAAGGCTCAACTAGCAAGTTAGACTTTTAAGAGCACTAAATAGATTACAACGGTCCGCATTGATGCTTTAGAATTGTTCAACTCTCTCCATAGAGGAGCTTTTCACGTTTTTGTGCAATTTGAGACATAACTTGGTCTATTCGCGTCTTTACCTTATGAAACGTGGCACGAAGGCTCAAGTAGCAAGTTAGACGTTTAAGAGCACTAAATAGAGTACAACGGTCCACAATGATACTTTAGAATTACTCTCTCCATATAGGAGCTTTTCACGTTTTTGTACAATTTCAAACATAACTTGGTCTATTCGCATCTTTACCTTACGAAACGTGGCACGAAGGCTCAACTAGAAAGTTAGACTTTTAAGAGCACTAAATAGAGTACAACGGTCCACATTGATGCTTTGGAATTGCTCAACTCTCTCCATAGAGGAGCTTTTCTCGTTTTTGTGCAATTTCAAACATAACTTGGTCTATTCGCATCCTTACCTTACGAAACGTAGCACGAAGGCTCAACTAGTAAGTTTAGACATTTAAGAGCACCAAATAGAGTGCAACGGTCCACAATGATGCTTTGGAATTGCCCAACTCTCTCCATAGAGGAGCTTTTCACTTTTTGGTGCAATTTGAGGCGTAAATTGGTCTATTCGCGTCTTTACCGTACGAAACGTGGCACGAAGGCTCAACTAGCAAGTTAGACTTTTAAGAGCACTAAATAGAGTACAACGGTCCACATCGATGCTTTGGAATTGCTCAACTCTCTCCATATAGGAGCTTTTCACGTTTTTGTACAATTTCAAACATAACTTTGTCTATTCGCATTTTTAGTTACGAACGTTGCACAAAGGCTAAACTAGCAAGTTAGACTTCTAAGAACACTAAATAGAGTACAATGGTACACATTGATGCTTTGGAATTGCTCAACTCTGTCCATAGAGGAGCTTGTCAGGTTTTTGTGCAATTTAAGACATAACTTGGTCTATTCACGTCTTTAACTTACGAAACGTGGCACGAAGGATCAACTAGCAAGTTATACTTTTAAGAGCACTAAATATAGTACAACGGCATACATTGAGCTTGGAATTGGTCAACTCTCTCCATAGAGGAGCTTTTCACCGTTTTTGTGCAATTTAAAACATAACTTGGTCTATTCACATATTTACCTTACGAAACGTGGCACGAAGGCTCAACTAGCAAGTTAGACATTTAAGCGCACTAAATAGATTATAAACTGTCCACATTGATGCTTTGGATTGCTCACTCTCTCCATATGAGGAGCTTTTCACGTTTTTGTGCAATTCGAGACATAACTTGGTCTATTTGCGTCTTACCTAATGAAACGTGGCACGAAGGCTCAAGCAGCAACTTTATACTTTTAAGAGCACTAAATAGAGTACAATGGTCCACATTGATGCTTTGGAATTGCTCAACTCTCTCCATAGAGGAGCTTTAACGTTTTTGTGCAATTTCAAACATAACTTGGTCTATTCGCATCTTTACCTTACGAAACGTGGCACGAAGGCTCAACTAGCAAGTTAGACTTTTAAGAGCACTAAATAGAGTACAACGGTCCACAATGATGCTTTGGAATTGTTCAACTCTCTCCATAGAGGAGATTTTCACGTTTTTGTGCAATTTCAAACATAACTTGGTCTATTCGCATCTTTACCTTACGAAACGTTGCACGAAGGCTAAACTAGCAAGTTAGACTTCTAAGAACACTAAATAGAGTACAATGGTACACATTGAGGCTTTGGAATTGCTAACTCTCTCCATAGAGGAGCTTGTCCCTTTTTTGTGCAATATAGGACATAACTTGGTCTATTCGCGTCTTTACCTTACGAAACGTGGCACGAAGGCTCAACTAGCAAGTTAGACTTTTAAGAGCACTAAATAGAGTACAACGGTCCACATCGATGCTTTGGAATGCTCAACTCTCTCCATATAGGAGCTTTTCACGTTTTTTGTACAATTTCAAACATAACTTGGTCTATTCGCATCTTTAACTTACGAAACGTTGCACGAAGGCTAAACTAGCAAGTTAGACTTCTAAGAACACTAAATAGAGTACAATGGTACACATTGATGCTTTGGAATTGCTCAACTCTCTCCATAGAGGAGCTTGTCACGTTTTTGTGCAATTTAAGACATAACTTGGTCTATTCGCGTCTTTACCTACGAAACGTGGCACGAAGGATCAACTAGCAAGTTATACTTTAAGAGCACTAAATATAGTACAACGGCATACATTGATGCTTGAAATTGGTCAACTCTCTCCATAGAGGAGCTTTTCACGTTTTTTGTGCAATTTAAAACATAACTTGGTCTATTCGCATCTGTACCTTACGAAACGTGGCACGAAGGCTCAACTAGCAAGTTAGACTTTTAAGAGCACCTAAATAGAATACAACGGTCCACAATTGATGCTTTAGAATTGTTCAACTCTCTCCATAGAGGTGCTTTTCACGTTTTTGTGCAATTTGAGACATAACTTGGTCTATTCGCGTCTTTACCTTATGAAACGTGGCACGAAGGCTCAAGTAGCAAGTTAGACTTTTAAGAGCACTAAATAGAGTACAAGGGTCCACAATGATACTTTAGAATTGCTCAACTCTCTCCATATAGGAGCTTTTCACGTTTTTGTACAATTTCAAACATAACTTGGTCTATTCGCATCTTTAACTTACGAAACATTGCACGAAGGCTAAACTAGCAAGTTAGACTTTCTAAGAACACTAAATAGAGTACAATGGTACACATTGAGGCTTTCGAATTGCTCAACTCTCTCCATAGAGGAGCTTGTCCCTTTTTTGTGCAATATAAGACATAACTTGGTCTATTCGCGTCTTTACCTTACGAAACGTGGCACGAAGGATCAACTAGCAAGTTATACTTTTAAGAGCACTAAATATAGTACAACGGCAGACATTGATGCTTTGAATTGGTCAACTCTCTCCATAGAGGAGCTTTTCACGTTTTTGTGCAATTTAAAACATAACTTGTCTAATTCGCATCTTTACCTTACGAAACGTGGCACGAAGGCTCAACTAGCAAGTTAGACTTTTAAGAGCACTAAATAGATTACAACGGTCCACATTGATTGCTTTGGAATTGTTCAACTCTCTCCATAGAGGAGCTTTTCACGTTTTTGTGCAATTTGAGACATAACTTGGTCTATTCGCGTCTTTACCTTATGAAACGTGGCACGAAGGCTCAAGTAGCAAGTTAGACTTTTAAGAGCCACTAAATAGAGTACAACGGTCCACAATGATACTTTAGAATTGCTCAACTCTCTCCATATAGGAGCTTTTCACGTTTTTGTACAATTTCAAACATAACTTGGTCTATTCGCATCTTTAACTTACGAAACATTGCACGAAGGCTAAAATAGCAAGTTAGACTTCTAAGAACACTAAATAGAGTACAATGGTACACATTGAGGCTTTGGAATTGCTCAACTCTCTCCATAGAGGAGCTTGTCACGTTTTTGTGCAATTTCAAACATAACTTGGTCTATTCACATATTTACCCTACGAAACGTGGCACGAAGGCTCAACTAGCAAGTTAGACATTTAAGAGCACTAAATAGATTATAACGGTCCACATTGATGCTTTGGAATTGCTCAACTCTCTCCATAGAGGAGCTTTTCACGTTTTTGTGCAATTCGAGACATAACTTGGTCTATTTGCGTCTTTACCTCATGAAACGTGGCACGAAGGCTCAAGTAGCAAGTTATACTTTTAAGAGCACTAAATAGAGTACAATGGTCCACATTGATGCTTTGGAATTGCTCAACTCTCTCCATAGAGGAGCTTGTCACGTTTTGTGCAATTTCAAACATAACTTGGTCTATTCGCATCTTTACCTTACGAAACGTGGCACGAAAGGCTCAACTAGCAAGTTAGACTTTTAAGAGCACTAAATAGAGTACAACGGTCCACAATGATGCTTTGGAATTGTTCAACTCTCTCCATAGAGGAGCTTTTCACGTTTTTGTGCAATTTCAAACATAACTTGGTCTATTCGCATCTTTACCTTACGAAACATGGCACGAAGGCTCAACTAGTAAGTTAGACTTTTAAGAGCACTAATATAGTACAACGGCCCACATTGATGTTTCGGAATTGCTCAACTCTCTCCATAGTGGAGCTTTTCACGTTTATGTGCAATTTCAAACATAACTTGGTCTATTCGCATCTTTTACCTGTGAACGTTGCACGAAGGCTAAACTAGCAAGTTAGACTTCTAAGAACACTAAATAGAGTACAAACGGTCCAGATTGATGCTGTGGAATTGCTCAACTCTCTCCATAGAGGAGCTTTTTCACGTTTTTGTGTATTTCAAACATAACTTGGTCTATTCGCATCTTTACCTTATGAAACGTGGCACGAAGGATCAACTAGCAAGTTAGACTTTCAAAAGAACTAAATAGAGTACAACGGTCCACATTGATGCTTTGGAATTGGTCAACTCTCTCCATAGAGGAGCTTGTCACGTTTTTGTGCAATTTGAGACATAACTTGGTCAATTCGTATCTTTACCTTACGAAACGTGGCACGAAGGCTCAACTAGCAAGTTAGACTTTTAAGAGCACTAAATAGAGTACAATGGTCCACAATGATGCTTTGGAATTGCTCAACTCTCTCCATAGAGGAGCTTTTCACGTTTTTGTGCAATTTCAAACATAATTTGGTCTATTCGCATCTTTACCTTACGAAACATTGCACGAAGGCTAAACTAGCAAGTTAGACTTCTAAGAACACTAAATAGAGTACAATGGTACACATTGAGGCTTTGGAATTGCTCAACTCTCTCCATAGAGGAGCTTGTCACTTTTTTGTGCAATATAAGACATAACTTGGTCTATTCGCGTCTTTACCTTACGAAACGTGGCACGAAGGCTCAACTAGCAAGTTATACTTTTAAGAGCACTAAATATAGTACAACGGCATACATTGATGCTTGGAATTGGTCAACTCTCTCCATAGAGGAGCTTTTCACGTTTTTGTGCAATTTCAAACAGAACTTGGTCTATTCACGTATTTACCTTACGAAACGTGGCACGAAGGCTCAACTTGCAAGTTAGACATTTAAGAGCACTAAATAGATTATAACGGTCCACATTGATGCTTTGGAATTGCTCAACTCTCTCCATAGAGGAGCTTTTCACGTTTTTGTGCAATATGAGACATAACTTGGTCTATTTGCGTCTTTACCTCATGAAACGTGGCACGAAGGCTCAAGTAGCAAGTTATACTTTTACGTGCACTAAATAGAGTAGAATGGTCCACATTGATGCTTTGGAATTGCTCAACTCTCTCCATAGAGGAGTTTGTCACGTTTTTGTGCAATTTCAAACATAACTTGGTCTATTCGCATCTTTACCTTACGAAACGTGACACGAAGGCTCAACTAGCAAGTTAGAAATTTAAGAGCACTAAATAGATTATAACGGTCGACATTGATGCTTTGGAATTGCTCAACTCTCTCCATAGAGGAGCTTTTTGTTGGACCTATGGTCCTATATGTCTAATTTTGATGATATTAAATCATTTATAAATGATAATGAAAACATTAAAGCAATATTTGATTTATATGAATTGAATTTAAATGACTATATATTTTTGAGATAGTGCTGGAAATTAAGTTTTGAAAACAAACATACATGGACTAAGTTAGAGCATCAATTTTCCAATTATCATATCTTAACCAACTTAGGTCCAAATGACTTGAAACTTGAACCACATGCACATGAAGGTTTAATATATGTTCTAGGACTATAATCATGAGAAATTAAGTGCATCACATATATATTTGGTCATATGCTTAAATTCCGCCAAAACTAGGTTTTACCTAATTTTGTGCATATGTGTTCTATGTGAACGTGGTGAACCAAATGAACTCCCGATTTAAATGAAATTTCGTGTGCATCTTAGTTTTCATCACTATGAACATATTTGATTTAGTAAAGTTCAAGAGAAAAGGTCATTTACACTGAGTTTGCAAAATGACTTTGAATTTACACTTAGAATTTATCGGTTTCACTATTAGTGATCTAATTGCTTGGTTGAGTGACCAAACGATTTCCGATTGTTATGAAATTTTGCATGGACATTCTAATACATATAAAATGATTTATCATGCAGTAATATGAATTTTCTGGGTTGTTTTTCTAATGTAATTAACCTATGCGCTCTATATGAAGCCCTTTGAGCTTACATGCAATTGGGGAGTTCTACCTCCTATTTCCTTGTAGGTTAATCATCATTGTGGTCTCATATGGCTCAGAATTCAGTATGTTCAAAGAGTGGTCGAAATCATGTTTCTAAGAATGAGCTTGGAGCTCTAGGAAACTATGAAAAATCCTATATTTGCCAACTTTCCACTAAGGCATTTAATCAAATTGAATGAATCCAACATTGAGGCTATTGGTTGTGGTCTTCATGGAGATACAACTCTTTTCAAACATGTGGGACAAACCTTGTCCTCTCTATCATTAGTGATATATTTTTGTTTGACATTTTCACTCAAGACATGTGCTACCAAGAAAGTTAGAATTGGTGCAATCAAACAAGATCCTTGACATTTTCACTCAAGACATGTGCTACCAAGAAAGTTAGGATTGGTGCAATCAAACAAGATCCTTAACATTTTCACTCAAGACATGTGCTACCAAGAAAGTTAGGTTGGTGCAATCAAACAAGATCCTTGACTAAGGGATCACTTTTGAAGTCTTTGATTCAAAATGAAGGGACAAGATGGCATAGTACAATTTACATCCATGGTTGAGAATTAAAGAGAGTTTGAATGGTCAAGATTTGAAGACATACATTGATCAAAGGGTTGTGCTTGTGACAACACTTATGGAAGAAAGGTACAACTTGACTTCTCTCAAGCTTCCAACGTCTATATGCTCTATGGTGGAGATTTGTTTGTTCAAATCATCAATGACCAAGATTAGGAGCTGCAATGGATGGTAGAGATCAACTCTTGAAGTTTGATCCAATGGCTGCAAGCATATGAGAGAATTGCCTTTAAAAGAGGATCTTCCCTTTCATACAACTTGGAGAAGCAAATTGAAAATTATCCTTGAGAGAAACCTCTTGCTATCAAGTACATCAATCATCAAGCTTTCTTGCTATTTGCTACAACAATCTTCTCCAATACAAGCCTCTACAATCAAGGACTTCTCACTACTCTTGCTTTTGCAAAAGGGAAGTTCCTATATCCTTTAGGCTTTGTTTGCTTACAATCTAAACCTCTCTTGTTCTTAAAATCCTATCTTTGAGAGTGTTGCTGTAATCTTGAGAGTTCCACAACAAATACCTTTGAGGTAACCTGTGAGAACCTTGGCTGAAAATCCCATTGAGAAATTCCCTTTGTTAGGGAAATTGTAAACATTGAAGTTTGAGGGAGTTCTTAGAAACCCTTGGTGTAAGGAGTTTTGTGGGTCTCTTAAAACCACACCTTAGTGGAGTTGGGAAAATCCTAGGTTGGTGAATCTAGGTAGTAGACGTAGGAGAAGGGTCTCCGAACTACTATAAATCGCTGTGTTGATTTCTTTGTTTACTTGTTTATATTTACTACTTGTTTCAAACTGCAGGATTTTCAAAACCCTAATCTGTCCGAGATTAGCAGACTTACTTAAACTTTGAATTTTAATCTGAAATTTTGATATAGTGTTTATTAAGGTGTTGTGACATTGCATATAAAATTTTGTTGCATTTCGATATCATTTGATAGGTGAAACCTGAGTTGAAAAATCTGTGTGCAGTGTGTTGTTTGAAAATATGTTTTGTGCAAATCTTGATTATTTGATATTTGGTCATTCACTATATTGTATCACATCTTGCATTGGATTGAATATTGATTAGGATAATCATTAGAGTCCAAATTTGTGTGCTATGTGTTAATTGTCATTAATTTGTTTAAATTTAAAAAGGGATTCCAATTGGAATTTGGGGACACAATTCACCTCCCCCCTCTTGTGTTAAACTCGATCCGTCAATTGGTATCGGAGCAGGTTAGCTAAAACTAGGAGTTAGATCCTATTTAGCATATTTATGGCAAATATAAATTCTTATGGTGAGGCCGAAGGCCTATCCATGAATAGACCACCATTTTTCAATGGCTTGCAATACGGTTTTTGGAAAAATAAGATGAAAATTTTTAGAAATTCCATTGATTATGATTTGTGGGAAGTTGTAGAGAATGGTCCATATGTTCCTAGAAAACTTTTGGGTGATGAGATGATAGATAAGGAAAAGAGTGAGTTTACTAAGGAAGATAAGAGATTACTTAGCCTAAATAATAAGGCAATCAACACTTTGCACATTGCACTTATTAGGAGTGAGTTTGATTACATAGCTCAATGTAAGAGTGCAAAGGAGATTTGGGATATGTTAGAATTGAAGCATGAAGGAACAAGTCAAGTGAAGGACTCTAAGATAAACATGCTAGTCACCGAGTTTGAGACTTTTAGAATGAAGAAGGGTGAGAGCATTAGGGAGATGTTTTCTAGACTTACTTGCATATGTAATGAATTAGAAGCCTTGAACAAACCATATGAGGAAGTTGATAAGGTCCAAAAGATCCTTAGGAGTTTACCTAGGATTTGGAAAGATAAGGTAGTAGCCATTAAAGAGGCTAAAGACCTTAGGAAGCTTAAGATAGAGGAATTAATAGGAAGTCTAATGACACATGAGTTGGAGATGTCAAGATTAGATGAGGAAGATGCACCACCTAAGAAAAATGGCTTAGCTCTTAGGATCAATAGTGACACTAGTTCGGATTCTAGTGATGATGATAGTGAAATAGGGGCAGCCCTATTAGCTAAGCATTTCAAGAAGTTCTTGAAGATGAACAAACGTGGAGGATTCAAGAATAGAAAGGCTTTTAAAGAAAAGAGAGAGGAGAAAGAGAAAGAAAAGAGTACTTGCTTTAAGTGTGACAAAGTAGGTCACTTTATGGCCGATTGCCCTAAGCTTCAAAAGAAGAAGCATAAGGAATATAGAGAGAAAGAGAAGAAGAAGGAAAAAGGGAAGAAGGAGAAGAAGGCATTCAAGGCCACTTGGGATGATTCTTCATCATCATCTTCAAGTGATAGTGAAGAGGAACTCCAAGCCAACTTGTGTCTCATGGCAAATGAGGAAGAGGAAGTGTCCTCATCAAATTCGGATGAGATGGTAACATCTTCTAAAACCTTCTTATGATGAGCTCTCTTGTGTTTATGATGAACTTTATATTGCTTATGAGAAATTGATGCATAAACACAAGCATGCTAAGAAAGAAGTTAGTAGACTTTCTAAAGTAGAAAAAATGCATCTAAATGAGTGTTGTGATTTGAAATCTAAATATGATGATGTATGTTTTTCACTTGATGCATTAGTTCAAGAAAATGAGGATTTAAAAGATCAATTGAAAACATGTGTTAATTCTAGTAACATTGCATCATCTAGCAATTCACATGACTTAGATGCTTTGCATGCTAGGATTCATGAGCTAGAAGGTGAGTTGGATACATGGGATGATCATGAGTGCATTATTATGCCTAACTCTTCTTCTCTACAAAAAAAGCTTGATATGGCCAATGAGAAATACAATATGCTTGAAAAATAATTTTCAAAATTTTCTATGAGTTCTTCTAAATTGGATGAACTTCTTGCATCTCAAAGACATTATCTTGACAAGAGTGGATTAGGATATGATCCTATGAAACTTAAGGACACCCTAGAGGCTAAGGAGGCCACGGTCAATATTGGAAACGTGAACAAAAATGGTACCTACCCCAAGGGTAAGGCTAATGTTCCTAAGGGAACTACACCTAGGAAGAGGAAAGTTTATGTGAAGAAGGTTTGGGTGCCTAAAGGGTTGAATGACTTTGAAAAGAAAGCATATGTGATGAGAACTTTCAAAATTGATGCATATGCCTTTATTGCTACTAACCCCAAAGGATCCAAAGTTTGGATACCTAAGGTATATTAAACATGTGTTTATCTAGGTGTGCTTAAAATCCAAATCCGAGTCATGCAAATGGTATTTGGATAGTGGTTGTTCTAGACACATGACGGGAGATGCTTCATTATTCACATCCTTTGAAGCAAAGAAGAATGGAGGATTTGTGACCTTTGGAGACAAGTTCAAAGGTAAGATCCTAGGCTTGGGATCCATAGGTAACTCTTCTTTCTCCCTTAGTGAAGTAAGATTAGTTGAAAATTTATCTTTTAATTTATTGAGTGTTAGTCACTTAGCCGATAAAGGCTTTGATATTCTTTTCAAAAATGATAAATGTTATGTGTTTGATGTTTATGGTAATGTTGTGAAATTAGGAAGTAGAAGTGGTGATATGTATGTAATGCATTTTGATGCTATGAAAAATTCTAAAATATCTTGCTTGCTTGCTAAGAATGATGATGCTTTGCATTGGCATAGAAGATTAGGTCATATCGGAATGTCTACATTGAAAAAGTTGTGTGCCAATGAACTTATTAGAGGATTGCCTAAGTTAAATTTCAATGTTGAACATGTTTGTGATATTTGTGTTAGGGGTAAACAAACTAAAGAGTCTTTTAAGCCTGAACTTGATATTAGTACTTCTAGGCCTCTAGAATTGTTACATATGGATTTATTTGGTCCTAGTAGAGTTAGGAGTCTAGGTGGAAAATACTATGCATTTGTTATTGTGGATGATTATACTAGATTTACATGGTGTTTGTTTCTTGTGCATAAAAGTGATGCATTGCATGCTTTTGAAAACTTACTTAGGAGATTGCAAAATGAGCATAACTTAAAGGTTTCAAAAATTAGAAGTGACCATGGAGGTGAATTTGAAAATGCTAATTTTGATTCTTTGTGTGCTTCTTTTGGTATTAAACACGAGTTTAGTGCTCCTAGGGACACCTCAACAAAATGGGGTTGTAGAAAGGAAGAATAGAACTTTACAAGAACTAGGAAGAACCATGCTTCTAGAATATAATCTTCCTAAATATTTTTGGGCCGAAGCTACTAGTAATGCATGTTATGTGAGTAATAGACTTAGCATTAGAAAAGGATTAAAGAAAACTCCTTATGAACTCTTGTATGGAAAGAAACCTAAAGTAGATTACTTTAAGGTTTTTGGTGCTAAATGTTTTATTTTAAATACCAAAGACAATTTGGATAAATTTGATGCAAAGAGTGACATTGGAATATTTTTAGGATATTCATCATCATCTAAAGCATATAGAGTATTTAACTCTAGAACTAAAATTGTGGAAGAAAGTGTAAATGTTAAATTCGATGATATGACCACACTTGCTGCAAATGTGCGTGTAGAAAATAAATTTTCAGATTTGGAACATCCTTTGAAGCACAAAAATGAAGGTACACATGGAGTACAATTGCTAGAAGAAGATGAAGATGATGTCCCTTTGGTGGAGAACTTAAGGGAGATGAATATCTCAAATGAAGAAACACCACCAAATGAAGAAAGTGAAGGTGAACCCGAGGGAAATGAAGAACAAAATGAAGCTGAAAATGCTATGGAACAACCGGGTGTTCACAAATACAAGGCGATGAAGTCTCATCCAAAAGAACTAATTATTGGAGACTTGCATCAACGAAGGCAACTAAGAGCCAAAAGGGACTCTACGGTCAATTCTAATCCTTTAAACTCTTTTGCCATGCTTTCTTTAGTAGAGCCTAAAAATGTACGTGATGCTTTGCATGATGATGATTGGGTGTATGCCATGCAAGAGGAGTTAGAACAATTTGAGAGAAGTAAGGTTTGGACTCTTTGTCCTAAACCTAAAGACCACACCATTATAGGAACAAAATGGGTCTATAGGAATAAGATGGATGAAAATGGTAATGTAACTAGGAACAAAGCTAGATTAGTGGCCCAAGGATATTGCCAAGAAGAGGGCATTGACTTTGATGAAACCTTTGCACCGGTTGCAAGGTTAGAGGCTATTAGATTATTGCTTGCATTTGCGTGTTACAAAAATATCAAACTTTTTCAAATGGATGTGAAAAGTGCATTTTTAAATGGTGTGATAAATGAGGAAGTTTATGTTAAACAACCTCCCGGATTTGAAAGTAAGAAATTTCCAAACCATGTTTACAAACTAGACAAGGCTTTATATGGTTTAAAACAAGCTCCTAGAGCTTGGTATGAAAGATTGTCTAAGTTCTTGCTTGAAAATGGTTTTCAATGTGGTAGTATTGATGATACTTTGTTTATTAAATACAAAGGTCTTGATATGCTAATTGTGCAAATATATGTTGATGATATTGTGTTTGGTGCTACATTAGAATCTATGTGTGAAGATTTTGCATTATGCATGAAGAATGAATTTGAAATGAGTATGATGGGTGAGTTGACTTACTTTCTAGGTTTACAAATTAAACAAACCCCACTTGGCACTCACATTAGTCAAACTAAGTATACAAATGAGATATTAAAAAGGTTTGGCATGGATATTTCTAAAGGTTCATCCACACCTATGGGAGTGGGAACCAAATTAGAACCCGACCTAGATGGTAATGATGTTGATCAAAAGAGATATAGGTCAATGATTGGTAGTTTACTTTACTTGACCGCATCTAGGCCCGATATTATGTTTAGTGTTTGCATGTGTGCAAGATTTCAATCTAATCCTAAGCAAACACATCTCATGGCCATAAAGAAGATTCTTAGGTACTTAAAGGACACACCTTCCTTAGGGTTGTGGTATGATAAGAAATCTTCATTTGACTTACATTCATTTGTAGATGCCGACTTTGCGGGTTGCAAAATAAATAGGAAAAGTACTAGTGGTACTTGTCAATACCTAGGAAATATGCTCATATCTTGGTTCTCCAAGAAGCAAACATGTGTTGCTTTGAGCACTACCGAAGCCGAATATATGGCTATTGGTAGTTGTACTTGCCAATTGCTTTGGATTAAACAACAAATGCTTGATTTTAATATGGAATTTTCAAACATTCCAATTCTTTGTGATAACATAAGTGCCATACATTTGTCTAAGAATCCTAGATATCATGGTAAAGCTAAGCATATAGACATTAGACATCATTTCATTAGAGATCATGTTGCTAAAAAGAACATTGTGCTTGAACATGTAGAAGGGGAACATAATATTGCCGATTTGTTCACTAAGCCTTTAGCTAAGGATAGATTCATAAAACTAAGAAATGCATTGGGTTTGTGTGAAGCACCTTGAGTGCATATTACTTGAATGCATATCCTTGTTTGATTGATATCCCAAGTTTGAACTTGAATGCTTATCATATTTTCTTGGTGATATGTGCTTATAAGCTAAATATATAAATTGGTATGCATGATTGAAGGGGGAGTAACCTAGTGTCATTAGGAGGCCATGGGTCACTTAGTGTGATAGGCTCCAAATTGGGTCACTTAGGTTCTATTAGTTCAATTGGTGTGTTGCCATGACTATTTGTTGATGAGAACTAGTTTTGATATTATTTGAAGCATGTTTATGGTCTTAAATCACTTTTGTGATAAAATCTCAAAAATGCTTATAAATCTTTTACAAAACTTGCATCAACCCCTTAATTCTCCACTTTTTGAATTATTACAAAAAGGGGGAGAGACATGATGATAAATTGCATTAAAATCATTTGCCAAAATGCGTATATAGGCATAACTTAAGGGGGAGTGTATATGCCATGATTGGGAGAGAATAGATGCTAAAGTAAGGGGGAGCTAAGCTTACTTAACTAAAGTTGTATATGAGTTTCAAAATTGTTTTAAATTGATATCATTAAACTTTTTAATGCACTTTGAATTGATATTAAATTCAATTACAATCAAATAGACATTTATATCATGCATGTTTTGTAATCATCAAAAAGGGGGAGATTGTTGGACCTATGGTCCTATATGTCTAATTTTGATGATATTAAATCATTTATAAATGATAATGAAACATTAAAGCAATATTTGATTTATATGAATTGAATTTAAATGACTATATATTTTTGAGATAGTGCTGGAAATTAAGTTTTGAAAACAAACATACATGGACTAAGTTAGAGCATCAATTTTCCAATTATCATATCTTAACCAACTTAGGTCCAAATGACTTGAAACTTGAACCCACATGCACATGAAGGTTTAATATATGTTCTAGGACTATAATCATGAGAAATTAAGTGCATCACATATATATTTGGTCATATGCTTAAATTCCGCCAAAACTAGGTTTTACCTAATTTTGTGCATATGTGTTCTTTGTGAACGTGGTGAACCAAATGAACTCCGATTTAAATGAAATTTCGTGTGCATCTTAGTTTCATCACTATGAACATATTTGATTTAGTAAAGTTCAAGAGAAAAGGTCATTTACACTGAGTTTACAAAATGACTTTGAATTTACACTTAGAATTTATCGGTTTCGCTATTAGTGATCTAATTGCTTGGTTGAGTGACCAAACGATTTTCGATTGTTATGAAATTTTGCATGGACATTCTAATACATATAAAATGATTTATCATGCAGTAATATGAATTTTCTGGGTTGTTTTTCTAATGTAATTAACCTATGCGCTCTATATGAAGCCCTTTGAGCTTACATGCAATTGGGGAGTTCTACCTCCTATTTCCTTGTAGGTTAATCATCATTGTGGTCTCATATGGCTCAGAATTCAGTATGTTCAAAGAGTGGTCGAAATCATGTTTCTAAGAATGAGCTTGGAGCTCTAGGAAACTATGAAAAATCCTATATTTGCCAACTTTCCACTAAGGCATTTAATCAAGTTGAATGAATCCAACATTGAGGCTATTGGTTGTGGTCTTCATGGAGATACAACTCTTTTCAAACATGTGGGACAAACCTTGTCCTCTCTATCATTAGTGATATATTTTTGTTTGACATTTTCACTCAAGACATGTGCTACCAAGAAAGTTAGGTTGGTGCAATCAAACAAGATCCTTGACTAAGGGATCACTTTTGAAGTCTTTGATTCAAAATGAAGGGACAAGATGGCATAGTACAATTTACATCCATGGTTGAGAATTAAAGAGAGTTTGAATGGTCAAGATTTGAAGACATACATTGATCAAAGGGTTGTGCTTGTGACAACACTTATGGAAGAAAGGTACAACTTGACTTCTCTCAAGCTTCCAACGTCTATATGCTCTATGGTGGAGATTTGTTTGTTCAAATCATCAATGACCAAGATTAGGAGCTGCAATGGATGGTAGAGATCAACTCTTGAAGTTTGATCCAATGGCTGCAAGCATAGGAGAGAATTGCCTCTAAAAGAGGATCTTCCCTTTCATACAACTTGGAGAAGCAAATTGAAAATTATCCTTGAGAGAAACCTCTTGCTATCAAGCACATCAATCATCAAGCTTTCTTGCTATTTGCTACAACAATCTTCTCCAATACAAGCCTCTACAATCAAGGACTTCTCACTACTCTTGCTATCATCTACCGTTTTTGTACAATTTCAAACATAACTTGGTCTATTCGCATCTTTACCTTACGAAACATGGCACGAAGGCTCAACTAGCAAGTTAGACTTTTAAGAGCACTAAATATAGTACAACGGCTCACATTGATGCTTCGAAATTGCTCAACTCTCTCCATAGTGGAGCTTTTCACTTTTATGTGCAATTTTAAACATAACTTGGTCTATTCGCATCTTTTACCTGCGAAACGTTGCACGAAGGCTAAACTAGCAAGTTAGACTTCGAAGAACACTAAATAGAGTACAACGGTCCACATTGATGCTGTGGAATTGCTCAACTCTCTCCATAGAGGAGCTTTTCACGTTTTTGTGCAATTTCAAACATAACTTGGTCTATTCGCATCTTTACCTTATGAAACGTGGCACGAAGGCTCAACTAGCAAGTTAGACTTTCAAGAGCACTAAATAGAGTACAATGGTCCACATTGACGGATCGAGTTTAACACAAGAGGGGGGGGTGAATTGTGTCCCCAAATTCCAATTGGAATCCCTTTTTAAATTTAAACAAATTAATGACAATTAACACATAGCACACAAATTTGGACTCTAATGATTATCCTAATCAATATTCAATCCAATGCAAGATGTGATACAATATATTGAATGACCAAATATCAAATAATCAAGATTTGCACAAAACAGATTTTCAAACAACACACTGCGCACAGATTTTTCAACTCAGGTTTCACCTATCAAATGATGTCGAAATGCAACAAAATTTTATATGCAATGTCACAACACGTTAATAAACACTATATCAAAATTTCAGATCAAAATTCAAAGTTTAAGTAAGTCTGCTAATCTCGGACAGATTAGGGTTTTGAAAATCCTGCAGTTTGAAACAAGTAGTAAATATAAACAAGTAAACAAAGAAATCAACACAGCGATTTATAGTAGTTCGGAGACCCTTCTCCTACGTCTACTACCTAGATTCACCAACCTAGGATTTTCCCAACTCCACTAAGGTGTGGTTTTACGAGACCCACAAAACTCCTTACACCAAGGTTTTCTAAGAACTCACTCAAACTTCAATGTTTACAATTTCCCCTAACAAAGGGAATTTCTCAATGGGATTTTCAGCCAAGGTTCTCACAGGTTACCTCAAAGGTATTTGGTGTGGAACTCTCAAGATTACAGCAACACTCTCAAAGATAGGATTTTAAGAACAAGAGAGGTTTAGATTGTAAGTAAACAAAGCCTAAAGGATATAGGAACTTCCCTTTTGCAAAAGTAAGAGTAGTGAGAAGTCCTTGATTGTAGAGGCTTGTATTGGAGAAGATTGTTGTAGCAAATAGCAAGAAAGCTTGATGATTGATGTACTTGATAGCAAGAGGTTTCTCTCAAGGATAATTTTCAATTTGCTTCTCCAAGTTGTATGAAAGGGAAGATCCTCTTTTAAAGGCAATTCTCTCCTATGCTTGCAGCCATTGGATCAAACTTCAAGAGTTGATCTCTACCATCCATTGCAGCTCCTAATCTTGGTCATTGATGATTTGAGCAAACAAATCTCCACCATAGAGCATATAGACGTTGGAAGCTTGAGAGAAGTCAAGTTGTACATTTCTTCCATAAGTGTTGTCATAAGCACAACTCTTTGACCAATGTATGTCTTCAAATCTTGACCATTCAAACTCTCTTTAATTCTCAACCATGGATGTAGATTGTACTATGTCATCTTGTCTCTTCATTTTGAATCAAAGACTTCAAAAGTGATCCCTTAGTCAAGGATCTTGTTTGATTGCAGCAACCTAACTTTCTTGGTAGCACATGTCTTGAGTGAAAATGTCAAACAAGAATATATCACTAATGATAGAGAGGACAAGGCTTGTCCCACATGTTTGAAAAGAGTTGTATCTCCATGAAGACCACAACCAATAGCCTCAATGTTTGATTCATTCAACTTGATTAAGTGCCTTAGTGGAAAGTTGGCAAATATAGGATTTTTCATAGTTTCCTAGAGCTCCAAGCTCATTCTTAGAAACAGGACTTCGACCACTCTTGAACATACTGAATTCTGAGCCATATGAGACCACAATGATGATTAACCTACAAGGAAATAGGAGGTAGAACTCCCCAATTGCATGTAAGCTCAAAGGGCTTCATATAGAGCGCATAGGTTAATTACATTAGAAAAACAACCCAGAAAATTCATATTACTGCATGATAAATCATTTTATATGTATTAGAATGTCCATGCAAAATTTCATAACAATCGGAAATCGTTTGGTCACTCAACCAAGCAATTAGATCACTAATAGTGAAACCGATGAATTCTAAGTGTAAATTCAAAGTCATTTTGCAAACTCAGTGTAAATGACCTTTTCCCTTGAACTTTACCAAATCAAATATGTTCATAGTGATGAAACTAAGATTCACCCGAAATTTCATTTAAATCGGAGTTCATTTGGTTCACCACGTTCACAAAGAACACATATGCACAAAATTAGGTAAAACCTAGTTTTGGCGGAATTTAAGCATATGACCAAATATATATGTAATGCACTTAATTTCTCATGATTATAGTCCTAGAACATATATTAAACCTTCATGTGCATGTGGTTCAAGTTTCAAGTCATTTGGACCTAAGTTGGTAAGGATATGATAATTGGAAAATTGATGCTCTAACTTAGTCCATGTATGTTTGTTTTCAAAACTTAATTTCCAGCACTATCTCAAAAATATATAGTCATTTTAATTCAATTCATATAAATCAAATATTGCTTTAATGTTTCATTATCATTTATAAATGATTTAATATCATCAAAATTAGACATATAGGACCATAGGTCCAACAATCTCCCCCTTTTTGATGATTACAAAACATGCATGATATAAATATCTATTTGATTGTAATTGAATTTAATATCAATTCAAAGTGCATTAAAGAGTTTAATGATATCAATTTAAAACAATTTTGAAACTCATATACAACTTTAGTTAAGTAAGCTTAGCTCCCCCTTACTTTAACATCTATTCTCTCCCAATCATGGCATATACACTCCCCCTTAAGTTATGCCTATATATGTATTTTGGCAAATGATTTTAATGCAATTTATCATCATGTCTCTCCCCCTTTTTGTAATAATTCAAAAAGTGGAGAACTAAGGGGTTGATGCAAGTTTTGTAAAAGATTTATAAGCATTTTTGAGATTTTATCACAAAAGTGATTTAAGACCATAAACATGCTTCAAATAATATCAAAACTAGTTCTCATCAACAAATAGTCATGGCAACACACCAATTGAACTAATAGAACCTAAGTGACCTAATTTGGAGCCTATCACACTAAGTGACCCATGGCCTCCTAATGACACTAGGTTACTCCCCCTTCAATCATGCATACCAATTTATATATTTAGCTTATAAGCACATATCACCAAGAAAATATAATAAGCATTCAAGTTCAAACTTGGGATATCAATCAAACAAGGATATGCATTCAAGTAATATGCACTCAAGGTGCTTCACACAAACCCAATGCATTTCTTAGTTTCTTAGTTTTATGAATCTATCATTAGCTAAAGGCTTAGTGAACAAATCGGCAATATTATGCTCCCCTTCTACATGTTCAAGCACAATGTTCATTTTAGCAACATGATCTTTAATGAAATGATGTCTAATGTCTATATGCTTAGCTTTACCATGATATCTAGGATTCTTAGACAAATGTATGGCACTTATGTTATCACAAAGAATTGGAATGTTTGAAAATTCCATATTAAAATCAAGCATTTGTTGTTTAATCCAAAGCAATTGGCAAGTACAACTACCAATAGCCATATATTCGGCTTCGGTAGTGCTCAAAGCAACACATGTTTGCTTCTTGGAGAACCAAGATATGAGCATATTTCCTAGGTATTGACAAGTACCACTAGTACTTTTCCTATTTATTTTGCAACCCGTAAAGTCGGCATCTACAAATGAATGCAAGTCAAATGAAGATTTCTTATCATACCACAACCCTAGGGAAGGTGTGTCCTTTAAGTACCTAAGAATCTTCTTTATGGCCATGAGATGTGTTTGCTTAGGATTAGATTGAAATCTTGCACACATGCAAACACTAAACATAATATCGGGCCTAGATGCGGTCAAGTAAAGTAAACTACCAATCATTGACCTATATCTCTTTTGATCAACATCATTACCATCTAAGTCGGGTTCTAATTTGGTTCCCACTCCCATAGGTGTGGATGAACCTTTAGAAATATCCATGCCAAACCTTTTTAATATCTCATTTGTATATTTAGTTTGACTAATGTGAGTGCCAAGTGGGGTTTGTTTAATTTGTAAACCTAGAAAGTAAGTCAACTCACCCATCATACTCATTTCAAATTCATTCTTCATGCATAATGCAAAATCTTCACACATAGATTCTAATGTAGCACCAAACACAATATCATCAACATATATTTGCACAATTAGCATATCAAGACCTTTGTATTTAATAAACAAAGTATCATCAATACTACCACATTGAAAACCATTTTCAAGCAAGAACTTAGACAATCTTTCATACCAAGCTCTAGGAGCTTGTTTTAAACCATATAAAGCCTTGTCTAGTTTGTAAACATGGTTTGGAAATTTCTTACTTTCAAATCCGGGAGGTTGTTTAACATAAACTTCCTCATTTATCACACCATTTAAAAATGCACTTTTCACATCCATTTGAAAAAGTTTGATATTTTTGTAACATGCAAATGCAAGCAATAATCTAATAGCCTCTAACCTTGCAACCGGTGCAAAGGTTTCATCAAAGTCAATGCCCTCTTCTTGGCAATATCCTTGGGCCACTAATCTAGATTTGTTCCTAGTTACATTACCATTTTCATCCATCTTATTCCTATAGACCCATTTTGTTCCTATGATGGTGTGGTCTTTAGGTTTAGGACAAAGAGTCCAAACCTTACTTCTCTCAAATTGTTCTAACTCCTCTTGCATGGCATACACCCAATCATCATCATGCAAAGCATCACGTACATTTTTAGGCTCTACTAAAGAAAGCATGGCAAAAGAGTTTAAAGGATTAGAATTGACCGTAGAGTCCCTTTTGGCTCTTAGTTGCCTTCCTTGATGCAAGTCTCCAATAATTAGTTCTTTTGGATGAGACTTCATCACCTTGTATTTGTGAACACCCGGTTGTTCCATAGCATTTTCAGCTTCTTTTGGTTCTTCATTTCCCTCGGGTTCACCTTCACTTTCTTCATTTGGTGGTGTTTCTTCATTTGAGATATTCATCTCCCTTAAGTTCTCCACCAAAGGGACATCATCTTCATCTTCATCTTCTTCTAGCAATTGTACTCCATGTGTACCTTCATTTTTGTGCTTCAAAGGATGTTCCAAATCTGAAAAATTATTTTCTACACGCACATTTGGAGCAAGTGTGGTCATATCATCGAATTTAACATTTACACTTTCTTCCACAATTTTAGTTCTAGAGTTAAATACTCTATATGCTTTAGATGATGATGAATATCCTAAAAATATTCCAATGTCACTCTTTGCATCAAATTTATCCAAATTGTCTTTGGTATTTAAAATAAAACATTTAGCACCAAAAACCTTAAAGTAATCTACTCTAGGTTTCTTGCCATACAAGAGTTCATAAGGAGTTTTCTTTAATCCTTTCCTAATGCTAAGTCTATTACTCACATAACATGCATTACTAGTAGCTTCGGCCCAAAAATATTTAGGAAGATTATATTCTAGAAGCATGGTTCTTCCTAGTTCTTGTAAAGTTCTATTCTTCCTTTCTACAACCCCATTTTGTTGAGGTATCCTAGGAGCACTAAACTCGTGTTTAATACCAAAAGAGGCACACAAAGAATCAAAATTAGCATTTTCAAATTCACCTCCATGGTCACTTCTAATTTTTGAAACCTTTAAGTTATGCTCATTTTGCAATCTCCTAAGTAAGTTTTCAAAAGCATGCAATGCATCACTTTTATGCACAAGAAACAAACACCATGTAAATCTACTAACTCTACTAGGACCAAATATTTTCCACCTAGACTCCTAACTCTACTAGGACCAAATAAATCCATATGTAACAACTCTAGAGGCCTAGAAGTACTAATATCAAGTTTAGGCTTAAAAGACTCTTTAGTTTGTTTACCCCTAACACAAACATCACAAACATGTTCAACATTGAAATTTAACTTAGGCAATCCTCTAATAAGTTCATTGGCACACAACTTTTTCAATGTAGACATTCCGATATGACCTAATCTTCTATGCCAATGCAAAGCATCATCATTCTTAGCAAGCAAGCAAGATATTTTAGAATTTTTCATAGCATCAAAATGCATTACATACATATCACCACTTCTACTTCCTAATTTCACAACATTACCATAAACATCAAACACTTAACATTTATCATTTTTGAAAAGAATATCAAAGCCTTTATCGGCTAAGTGACTAACACTCAATAAATTAAAAGATAAATTTTCAACCAATCTTACTTCACTAAGGGAGAAAGAAGAGTTACCTATGGATCCCAAGCCTAGGATCTTACCTTTGACCTTGTCTCCAAAGGTCACAAATCCTCCATTCTTCTTTGCTTCAAAGGATGTGAATAATGAAGCATCTCCCGTCATGTGTCTAGAACAACCACTATCCAAATACCATTTGCATGACTCGGATTTGGATTTTAAGCACACCTAGATAAACACATGTTTAATATACCTTAGGTATCCAAACTTTGGATCCTTTGGGGTTAGTAGCAATAAAGGCATATGCATCAATTTTGAAAGTTCTCATCACATATGCTTGCTTTTCAAAGTCATTCAACCCTTTAGGCACCCAAACCTTCTTCACATAAACTTTCCTCTTCCTAGGTGTAGTTCCCTTAGGAACATTAGCCTTACCCTTGGGGTAGGTACCATTTTTGTTCACGTTGACCGTGACCTCCTTAGCCTCTAGGGTGTCCTTAAGTTTCATAGGATCATATCCTAATCCACTCTTGTCAAGATAATGTTTTTGAGATGCAAGAAGTTCATCCAATTTAGAAGAACTCATAGAAAATTTTGAAAATTGTTTTTCAAGCATATTGTATTTCTCATTGGCCATATCAAGCTCTTTTTGTAGAGAAGAGGAGTTAGGCATAATAATGCACTCATGATCATCCCATGTATCCAACTCACCTTCTAGCTCATGAATCCTAGCATGCAAAGCATCTAAGTCATGTGAATTGCTAGATGATGCAACGTTACTAGAATTAACACATGTTTTCAATTGATCTTTTAAATCCTCATTTTCTTGAACTAATGCATCAAGTGAAAAACATACATCATCATATTTAGATTTCAAATCACAACACTCATTTAGATGCATTTTTTCTACTTTAGAAAGTCTACTAACTTCTTTCTTAGCATGCTTGTGTTTATGCATCAATTTCTCATAAGCAATATAAAGTTCATCATAAACACAAGAGAGCTCATCATAAGAAGGTTTAGAAGATGTTACCATCTCATCCGAATTTGATGAGGACACTTCCTCTTCCTCATTTGCCATGAGACACAAGTTGGCTTGGAGTTCCTCTTCACTATCACTTGAAGATGATGATGAAGAATCATCCCAAGTGGCCTTGAATGCCTTCTTCTCCTTCTTCCCTTTTTCCTTCTTCTTCTCTTTCTCTCTATATTCCTTATGCTTCTTCTTTTGAAGCTTAGGGCAATCGGCCATAAAGTGACCTACTTTGCCACACTTAAAGCAAGTACTATTTTCTTTCTTTTTCTCCTCTCTCTTTTCTTTAAAAGCCTTTCTATTCTTGAATCCTCCACGTTTGTTCATCTTCAAGAACTTCTTGAAATGCTTAGCTAATAGGGCTGCCCCTATTTCACTATCATCACTAGAATCCCAACTAGTGTCACTATTGATCCTAAGAGCTAAGCCATTTTTCTTAGGTGGTGCATCTTCCTCATCTAATCTTGACATCTCCAACTCATGTGTCATTAGACTTCCTATTAATTCCTCTATCTTAAGCTTCCTAAGGTCTTTAGCCTCTTTAATGGCTACTACCTTATCTTTCCAAATCCTAGGTAAACTCCTAAGGATCTTTTGGACCTTATCAACTTCCTCATATGGTTTGTTCAAGGCTTCTAATTCACTACATATGCAAGTAAGTCTAGAAAACATCTCCCTAATGCTCTCACCCTTCTTCATTCTAAAGGTCTCAAACTCGGTGACTAGCATGTTTATCTTAGAGTCCTTCACTTGACTTGTTCCTTCATGCTTCAATTCTAACATATCCCAAATCTCCTTTGCACTCTTACATTGAGCTATGTAATCAAACTCACTCCTAATAAGTGCAATGTGCAAAGTGTTGATTGCCTTATTATTTAGGCTAAGTAATCTCTTATCTTCCTTAGTAAACTCACTCTTTTCCTTATCTACCATCTCATCACCCAAAAGTTTCTTAGGAACATAAGGACCATTCTCTACAACTTCCCACAAATCATAATCAATGGAATTTATAAAAATTTTCATCATATTTTTCCAAAAACCGTATTGCAAGCCATTGAAATCCCAATTGACGGATCGAGTTTAAATATTTGCCATAAATATGCCAAATAGGATATAACTCCTAGTTTTAGCTAACCTGCTCCGATACCAATTGACGGATCGAGTTTAACACAAGAGGGGGGGGGGTGAATTGTGTCCCCAAATTCCAATTGCAATCCCTTTTTAAATTTAGACAAATTAATGACAATTAACACATAGCACACAAATTTGGACTCTAATGATTATCCTAATTAATATTCAATCCAATGCAAGATGTGATACAATATAGTGAATGACCAAATATCAAATAATCAAGATTTGCACAAAACAGATTTTCAAACAACACACTGCGCACAGATTTTTCAACTCAGGTTTCACCTATCAAATGATGTCGAAATGCAACAAAATTTTATATGCAATGTCACAACACCTTAATAAACACTATATCAAAATTTCAGATTAAAATTCAAAGTTTAAGTAAGTCTGCTAATCTCGGACAGATTAGGGTTTTGAAAATCCTGCAGTTTGAAACAAGTAGTAAATATAAACAAGTAAACAAAGAAATCAACACAGCGATTTATAGTAGTTCGGAGACCCTTCTCCTACGTCTACTACCTAGATTCACCAACCTAGGATTTTCCCAACTCCACTAAGGTGTGGTTTTAAGAGACCCACAAAACTCCTTACACCAAGGGTTTCTAAGAACTCCCTCAAACTTCAATGTTTACAATTTCCCCTAACAAAGGGAATTTCTCAATGGGATTTTCAGCCAAGGTTCTCACAGGTTACCTCAAAGGTATTTGGTGTGGAACTCTCAAGATTACAGCAACACTCTCAAAGATAGGATTTTAAGAACAAGAGAGGTTTAGATTGTAAGTAAACAAAGCCTAAAGGATATAGGAACTTCCCTTTTGCAAAAGCAAGAGTAGTGAGAAGTCCTTGATTGTAGAGGCTTGTATTGGAGAAGATTGTTGTAGCAAATAGCAAGAAAGCTTGATGATTGATGTACTTGATAGCAAGAGGTTTCTCTCAAGGATAATTTTCAATTTGCTTCTCCAAGTTGTATGAAAGGGAAGATCCTCTTTTAAAGGCAATTCTCTCCTATGCTTGCAGCCATTGGATCAAACTTCAAGAGTTGATCTCTACCATCCATTGCAGCTCCTAATCTTGGTCATTGATGATTTGAGCAAACAAATCTCCACCATAGAGCATATAGACGTCGGAAGCTTGAGAGAAGTCAAGTTGTACATTTCTTCCATAAGTGTTGTCATAAGCACAACTCTTTGACCAATGTATGTCTTCAAATCTTGACCATTCAAACTCTCTTTAATTCTCAACCATGGATGTAGATTGTACTATGTCATCTTGTCTCTTCATTTTGAATCAAAGACTTCAAAAGTGATCCCTTAGTCAAGGATCTTGTTTGATTGCACCAACCTAACAAAGGGAATTAAGTTGGTTAGGATATGATAATTGGAAAATTGATGCTCTAACTTAGTCCATGTATGTTTGTTTTCAAAACTTAATTTCCAGCACTATCTCAAAAATATATAGTCATTTAAATTCAATTCATATAAATCAAATATTGCTTTAATGTTTCATTATCATTTATAAATGATTTAATATCATCAAAATTAGACATATAGGACCATAGGTCCAACACACATTGATGCTTTGGAATTGGTCAACTCTCTCCATAGAGGAGCTTGTCGCGTTTTTGTGCAATTTGAGACATAACTTGGTCAATTCGTATCTTTACCTTACGAAACGTGGCACGAAGGCTCAACTAGCAAGTTAGACATTTAAGAGCACTAAATAGAGTACAATGGTCCACAATGATGCTTTGGAATTCCTCAACTCTCTCCATAGAGGAGCTTTTCACGTTTTTGTGCAATTTCAAACATAACTTGGTCTATTCGCATCTTTACCTCATGAAACGTGGCACGAAGACTCAACTAGCAAGTTATACTTTCAGGAGCACTAAATAGAGTACAACGGTCTGCATTGATGCTTCGGAATTGCTCCACTCTCTCCATAGAGGAGCTTGTCACGTTTTTGTGCAATTTGAGACATAACTTGGTCTATTCGCATCTTTACCTTACGAAACATGGCATGAAGGCTCAACTAGCAAGTTATACTTTTAAGAGCACTAAATATATTACAACGGCCCACATTGATGCTTTGGAATTGCTCAACTCTCTCCATAGAGGAGCTTTTCACGTTTTTGTGCAATTTCAAACATAACTTGGTCTATTCGCATCTTTACCTTACGAAACGTGACACGAAGGCTCAACTAGCAAGTTAGACTTTTAAGAGCACCAAATAGAGTGCAACGGTCCACAATGATGCTTTGGAATTGCCCAACTCTCTCCATAGAGGAGCTTTTCACGTTTTGGAGCAATTTGAGGCATAACTTGGTCTATTCGCGTCTTTACCTTACGAAACGTGACACGAAAGCTCAACTAGCAAGTTAGACTTTTAAGAGCACTAAATAGAATACAACGGTCCACATCGATGCTTTGGAATTGTTCAACTCTCTCCATATAGGAGCTTTTCACGTTTTTGTACAATTTCAAACATAACTTGGTCTATTCGCATCTTTAACTTACGAAACGTTGCACGAAGGCGAAACTAGCAAGTTAGACTTCTAAGAACACTAAATAGAGTACAATGGTACACATTGATGCTTTGGAATTGCTCAACTCTCTCCATAGAGGAGCTTGTCACGTTTTTGTGCAATTTAAGACATAACTTGGTCTATTCGCGTCTTTACCTTACGAAACGTGGCACGAATGATCAACTAGCAAGTTATACTTTTAAGAGCACTAAATATAGTACAACGGCATACATTGATGCTTGGAATTGGTCAACTCTCTCCATAGAGCAGCTTTTCACGTTTTTGTGCAATTTAAAACATAACTTGGTCTATTCGCATCTTTACCTTACGAAACGTGGCACGAAGGCTCAACTAGCAAGTTAGACTTTCAAGAGCACTAAATAGAGTACAACGGTCCGCATTGATGCTTTGAAATTGCTCCACTCTCTCCATAGAGGAGCTTGTCCCGTTTTTATGCAGTTTGAGACATAACTTGGTCTATTCGCGTCTTTACCTTACGAAACGTGGCACGAAGGCTCAACTAGCAAGTTATACTTTTAAGCGCACTAAATAGGGTACAACGGTCCACATCGATGCTTTGGAACTGCTCAACTCTCTCCATAGAGAAGCTTTTCACGTTTTTGTACAATTTCAAACATAACTTGGTCTATTCGCATCTTTAACTTACGAAATGTTGCACGAAGGCTAAACTAGCAAGTTAGACTTCTAAGAACACTAAATAGAGTACAACGGTACACATTGATGGTTTGGAATTGCTCAACTCTCTCCATAGAGGAGCTTGTCACGTTTTTGTGCAATTTAAGACATAACTTGGTCTATTCGTGTCTTTACCTTACGAAACGTGGCACGAAGGCTCAACTAGCAAGTTATACTTTTAAGAGCACTAAATATAGTACAACGGCATACATTGATGCTTGGAATTGGTCAACTCTCTCCATAGAGGAGCTTTTCACGTTTTTGTGCAATTTCAAATACAACATGGTCTATTCGCATTTTTACCTTACGAAACGTGGCACGAAGGCTCAACTATAAAGTTAGACTTTTAAGAGCACTAAATAGAGTACAACTGTCCACATTGATGCTTTGGAATTGCTCAACTCTCTCCATAGAGGAGCTTTTCACGTTTTTGTGCAATTTCAAACATAACTTGGTCTATTCGCATCTTTACCTTACGAAACGTGGCACGAAGGCTCAACTAGCAAGCTAGACTTTCAGGAGCACTAAATAGATTACAACGGTCCACATTGATGCTTTACAATTGTTCAACTCTCTCCATAGAGGAGCTTTTCACGTTTTTGTGCAATTTGAGACATAACTTGGTCTATTCGCGTCTTTACCTTATGAAACGTGGCACGAAGGCTCAAGTAGCAAGTTAGACTTTTAAGAGCACTAAATAGAGTACAACGGTCCACAATGATACTTTAGAATTGCTCAACTCTCTCCATAGAGGAGCTTTTCACGTTTTTGTGCAATTTCAAACATAACTTGGTCTATTCGCATCTTTACCTTATGAAACGTGGCACGAAGGCTCAACTAGCAAGTTATACTTTTCAGAGCACTAAATATAGTACAACGGCATACATTGATGCTTGGAATTGGTCAACTCTCTCCATAGAGGAGCTTTTCACCTTTTTGTGTAATTTCAAACATAACTTTGTCTATTCACATATTTACCTTACGAAACGTGGCACGAAGGGTCAACTAGCAAGTTAGACATTTAAGAGCACTAAATAGATTACAACGGTCCACATTGATGCTTTGGAATTTCTCAACTCTCTCCATAGAGGAGCTTTTCACGTTTTTGTGCAATTTGAGACATAACTTGGTCTATTCGCGTCGTTACCTCATGAAATATGGCACGATGGCTCAACTAGCAAGTTATACTTTTAAGAGAACTAAATAGATTACAATGGTCCACATTGATGCTTTGAAATTGCTCAACTCTCTCCATGGAGCAGCTTTTCACGTTTTTGAGCAATTTCAAACATAACTTGGTCCATTCGCATCTTTACCTTACGAAACATGGCAAGAAGGCTCAACTAGCAAGTTAGACTTTTCAGAGCACTAAATAGAGTACAACGGTCCACAATGATGCTTTGGAATTGCTCAACTCTCTCCATAGAGGAGCTTTTCACGTTTTTGTGCAATTTCAAACACAACATGGTATATTCGCATCTTTACCTTACGAAACGTGGCACGAAGGCTCAACTAGAAAGTTATTGTTTTAAGAGCACTAAATAGAGTACAACGGTCCACAATGATGCTTTGGAATTGTCAACTCTCTCCATAGAGGAGCTTTTCACGTTTTTGTGCAATTTCAAACATAACTTGGTCTATTCGCATCTTTACCTTACGAAACGTGGCACGAAGGCTCAACTAGCAAGTTAGACTTTTAAGAGCACTAAATATAGTACAACGGCCCACATTGATGCTTTGGAATTGCTCAACTCTCTCCATGGTGGAGCTTTTCACGTTTATATGCAATTTCAAACATAACTTGGTCTGTTCGCATCTTTTACCTGCGAAACGTTGCACGAAGGCTAAACTAGCAAGTTAGACTTCTAAGAACACTAAATAGAGTACAACGGTCCACATTGATGCTGTGGAATTGCTCAACTCTCTCCATAGAGGAGCTTTTCACGTTTTTGTGCAATTTCAAACATAACTCGCTTTATTCGCATCCTTACCTTATGAAACGTGGCACGAAGGCTCAACTAGCAAGTTAGACTTTCAAGAGCACTAAATAGAGTACAACGGTCCACATTGATGCTTTGGAATTGGTCAACTCTCTCCATAGAGGAGCTTGTCACGTTTTTGTGCAATTTGAGACATAACTTGGTCTATTCGTATCATTACCTTATGAAACGTGGCACGAAGGCTCAACTAGCAAGTTAGACTTTTAAGAGCACTAAATAGAGTACAACGGCCCACAATGATGCTTTGGAATTGCTCAACTCTCTCCATAGAGGAGCTTTTTACGTTTTTGTGCAATTTCAAACATAACTTGGTCTATTCGCATCTTTACCTTACGAAACGTGGCACGAAGGCTCAACTAGCAAGTTATACTTTTAAGAGCACTAAATATATTACGACGGCCCACATTGATGCTTTGGAATTGCTCAACTCTCTCCATAGAGCAGCTTTTCACGTTTTTGTGCAATTTCAAACATAACATGGTCTATTCGCATATTTACCTTACGAAACGTGGCACGAAGGCTCAACTAGAAAGTTGGACTTTTAAGAGCACTAAATAGAGTACAATGGCCCACATTGATGCTTTGGAATTGCTCAACTCTCTCCATAGAGGAGCTTTTCACGTTTTTGTGCAATTTCAAAGATAACTTGGTCTATTCGCATCTTTACCTTACGAAACGT
Organism: Tripterygium wilfordii; assembly: GCF_013401445.1. Taxonomy (NCBI): domain Eukaryota; kingdom Viridiplantae; phylum Streptophyta; class Magnoliopsida; order Celastrales; family Celastraceae; genus Tripterygium; species Tripterygium wilfordii. The sequence continues at coordinate 327,877 of NW_024056173.1, read as the reverse complement.
GACACGAAGGCTCAACTAGCAAGTTAGACTTTTAAGAGCACTAAATAGAGTACAACGGTCCACATCGATGCTTTGGAATTGCTCAACTCTCGCCAAAGAGGGGCTTTTCACGTTTTTGTACAATTTCAAACATAACTTGGTCTATTCGCATCTTTAACTTACGAAACGTTGCACGAAGGCTAAACTAGCAAGTTAGACTTCTAAGAACACTAAATAGAGTACAACGGTACACATTGATGCTATGGAATTGCTCAACTCTCTCCATAGAGGAGCTTGTCACGTTTTTGTGCAATTTCAGACATAACTTGGTCTATTCGCGTCTTTACCTTACAAAACGTGGCACGAAGGCTCAACTAGCAAGTTATACTTTTAAGAGCACTAAATATAGTACAACGGCATACATTGATGCTTTGAATTGGTCAACTCTCTCCATAGAGGAGCTTTTCACGTTTTTGTGCAATTTCAAACATAACTTGGTCTATTCATATATTTACCTTACGAAACGTGGCGCGAAGGCTCAACTAGCAAGTTAGACTTTTAAGAGCACTAAATAGATTACAACGGTCCACATTGATGCTTTGGACTTGCTCAACTCTCTCCATAGAGGATCTTTTCACGTTTTTATGCAATTTCAGACATAACTTGGTCAATTCGCGTCTTTACCTTATGAAACGTGGCACGAAGGCTCAAGTAGCAAGTTATACTTTTAAGAGCACTAAATAGAGTACAATGGTCGACATTGATGCTTTCGAATTACTCAACTCTCTCCATAGAATAGCTTTTCACGTTTTTGTGCAATTTCAAACATAACTTGGTCTATTCGCATCTTTACCTTACGAAACGTGGCACAAAGGCTCAACTAGCAAGTTAGAATTTCAAGAGCACTAAATAGAGTACAACGGTCCACAACGATGCTTTGGAATTGCTCAACTCTCTCCATAGAGGAGCTTTTCACGTTTTTGTGCAATTTGAGACATAACTTGGTCTATTCACGTCTTTACCTTACGAAACGTGGCACGAACGCTCAACTAGCAAGTTATACTTTTAAGAGCACTAAATATAGTACAACGGCCCACATTGATGCTTTGCAATTGCTCAACTCTCTCCATAGAGGAGCTTTTCGCGTTTTTATGCAATTTCAAACATAACATGGTCTATTCGCATCTTTACCTTACGAAACGTGGCACGAAGGCTCAACTAGCAAGTTAGACTTTTAAGAGCACTAAATAGAGTACAACGGCCCACATTGATGCTTTGGAATTGCTCAACTCTCTCCATAGAGGAGCTTTTCACATTTTTGTGCAATTTGAGACATAACTTGGTCTATTCGCGTCTTTACCTTACGAAACGTGGCACGAACGCTCAACTAGCAAGTTATGCTTTTAAGAGCACTAAATATAGTACAATGGCCCACATTGATGCTTTGGAATTGCTCAACTCTCTCCATTGAGGAGCTTTTCGCGTTTTTGTGCAAGTTCAAACATAACTTGGTCTATTCGCATCTTTACCTTACGAAACGTGGCACGAAGGCTCAACTAGCAAGTTAGACTTTTAAGAGCACTAAATAGAGTACAACGGTGCACAATGATGCTTTGGAATTGCTCCAACTCTCTCCATAGAGGAGCTTTTCACGTTTTGGAGCAATTTGAGACATAACTTGGTCTATTCGCGTGTTTACCTTACAAAACGTGGCACGAAGGCTCAACTAGCAAGTTAGCCTTTTAAGAGCACTAAATATAGTACAAAGGTCCACATCGATGCCTTGGAATTGCTCAACTCTGTCCATAGAGGAGTTTTTCACGTTTTTGTACAATTTCAAACATAACTTGGTCTATTCGCATCTTTAACTTACGAAACGTTGGACGTAGGCGAAACTAGCAAGTTAGACTTCTAAGAACACTAAATAGAGTACAACGGTCCACATTGATGCTTTGAAATTGCTCAACTCTCTCCATAGAGGAGCTTTTCACGTTTTTCTGCAATTTCAAACATAACAAGGTCTATTCGCATCTTTACCTTACGAAACGTGGCACGAAGGCTCAACTAGAAAGTTGGACTTTTAAGAGCACTAAATAGAGTGCAACGGTCCACATTGATACTTTGGAATTGCTCAACTCTCTCCATAGAAGAGCTTTTCACGTTTTTGTACAATTTGAGACATTTGAAATAACTGCTAGCAAAGCATGCTAAAAATTAAATTATGAGGACTTTCCTTGCACCTACAGACATCACATGATCAAAGAGTTAAAGATAGCTGCAATTGTTGAAAAGAAAAGCAATGAAGTAGGTGAAAGAGATAAGAAGTCAAAAGTGGCTGTAAAAGAAATAAAAGAGATGACATAAGTTGTTTGAATTATTGAAGAGATAAGAAGAAATAAATGGAGAAGACAAGAAGTAAAAGACAGCTGCAAAAGAAATAAATGGGAGCTGAAATCTTTCATATCACAAAGCTTTAAAGGTCAAAAAGGTATAGCTCAATGCAACGGACATATTTAGGAATTCTAGTGCATATAAATGCTTATACATACTTCATAGAAAAACACAGAACTTCATTCCAATTCTCTGAGAGTTTTACAAGCATTCAAGCCTTCATTCTTACTCAGAAAATACTCAAGCTTCATTGTACACTCCTTGATCATTATAGGGTCACTTTGTACACACAATTAAGAGTCTAAGTGTTTGTGGTTAGCTTACAAAATCACAAGAAAGTGAGGCTGGCACTTGGTAAGCCAAAACAGCCATTGTAAAGTGAAGTTGGCACTTTAAACAACAGCTGGTGTAAAGAGAGAGGCTTGGCTCTTCAACAAGCAAATCATAGTGGATTCAAAATCTCAAGGAGGAGCCTTGAGGAGTGGATGTAGGACTATACAAAATCGAACCACTATAAATCTGTTTACACTCTCTTACCCTACTCTTTACTAATTTATTTGTGTGTGCTTGTTGTATTTAATTCTAGTACTTGATTCCTACTTGAACTAACCTAGACCTCAAGCTCATATTCACTAATATCAAGTTTCTATAAGATTTAAAGTAATCTGAAATCAGCAGGTTTAAACTCAAATTTGACATATTTTTAAAGGGTAAAACAATTCACCCCCCCCTCTTGTGTTACCTAGTGTCTTTCAAAAACGTGAAAAGCTCCTCTCTAAAGAGAGTTGAGCAATTCCAAAGCATCGATGTGGACCGTTGTACTCTATTTAGTGCTCTTAAAAGTATAACTTGCTAGTTGCGCCTTCGTGCCACGTTTCGTAAGGTAAAGACGCGAATAGACCAAGTTATGTCTCAAATTGCTCCAAAACGTGAAAAGCTCCTCTAGGGAGAGACTTGAGCAATTCCAAAGACTCATAGTGGACCGTTGCACTCTATTTGGTGCTCTTAAGAGTCTAACTTGCTAGTTGAGCCTTCATGCCACGTTTCGTAAGGTAAAGATGCGAATAGACCAAGTTATGTTTGAAATTGCACAAAAACGTGAAAAGCTCCTCTATGGAGAGACTTGAGCAATTCCAAAGCATCAATGTGGACCATTGTACTCTATTTAGTGCTCTTAAAAGTATAACTTGCTACTTGAGCCTTCGTGCCACGTTTCATAAGGTAAAGACGCGAATAGACCAAGTTATGTCTCAAATTGCACAAAAACGTGAAAAGCTCTTCTATGGAGAGAGTTGAGCAATTCTAAAGCATCAATGTGGACCGTTGTAATCTATTTAGTGCTCCTAAAAGTCTAACTTGCTAGTTGAGCCTTCGTGCCACGTTTCGTAAGGTAAATATGTGAATAGATCAAGTTATGTTTGAAATTGCACAAAAACGTGAAAAGCTCCTTTATGGAGAGAGTTGACCAATTCCAAGCATCAATGTATGCCGTTGTACTATATTTAGTGCTCTTAAAAGTATAACTTGCTAGTTGAGCCTTCGTGCCACGTTTCGTAAGGTAAAGACGCGAATAGACCATGTTATGTCTTAAATTGCACAAAAACGTGACAAGCTCCTCTATGGAGAGAGTTGAGCAATTCCAAAGCATCAATGTGTACCGTTGTACTCTATTTAGTATTCTTAGAAGTCTAACTTGCTAGTTTAGCCTTCGTGCAACGTTTTGTAAGTTAAATATGCGAATAGACCAAGTTATGTTTGAAATTGTACAAAAACGTGAAAAGCTCCTCTATGGAGAGAGTTGAGCAATTCCAAAGCATCGATGTGGACCGTTGTACTCTATTTAGTGCTCTTAAAAGTATAACTTGCTAGTTGAGCCTTCGTGCCACGTTTCGTAAGGTAAAGACGCGAATAGACCAAGTTATCTCTCAAATTGCTCCAAAACGTGAAAAGCTCCTCTATGGAGAGACTTGAGCAATTCCAAAGACTCATAGTGGACCGTTGCACTCTATTTGGTGCTCTTAAGAGTCTAACTTGCTAGTTGAGCCTTCGTGCCACGTTTCGTAAGGTAAAGATGCGAATAGACCAAGTTATGTTTGAAATTGCACAAAAACGTGAAAAGCTCCTCTATGGAGAGAGTTGAGCAATTCCAAGGCATCGATGTGGACCGTTGTACTCTATTTAGTGCTCTTAAAAGTCTAACTTCCTAGTTGAGCCTTCGTGCCACGTTTCATAAGGTAAAGATGCGAATAGAACAAGTTATTTTTGAAATTGCACAAAAACGTGAAAAGCTCCTCAATGGAGAGAGTTGAGCAATTCCACAGCATCAATGTGGACCGTTGTACTCTATTTAGTGTTCTTAGAAGTCTAACTTGCCAGTTTAGCCTTTGTGCAACGTTTTGCAGGTAAAAGATGCGAATAGACCAAGTTATGTTTGAAATTGCACAAAAACGTGAAAAGCTCCTCTATGGAGAGAGTTGAGCAATTCCAAAGCATCAATGTGTACCGTTGTACTCTATTTAGTGTTCTTAGAAGTCTAACTTGATAGTTTAGCCTTCATGCAACGTTTCGTAAGTTAAAGATGCGAATAGACCAAGTTATGTTTGAAATTGTACAAAAACGTGAAAAGCTCCTCTATGGAGAGAGTTGAGCAACTCCAAAGTATCGATGTGGACCGTTGTACTCTATTTAGTGCTCTTAAAAGTATAACATGCTAGTTGAGCCTTCGTGCCACGTTTCGTAAGGTAAAGACTCGAATAGACCAAGTTATGTCTCAAATTGCTCCAAAACGTGAAAAGCTCCTCTATGGAGAGAGTTGAGCAATTCCAAAGACTCATTGTGGACCATTGCACTCTATTTGGTGCTCTTAAAAGTCTAACTTGCTAGTTGAGTTTTCGTGCCACGTTTCGTAAGGTAAAGATGCGAATAGACCAAGTTATGTTTGAGATTGCACAAAAACGTGAAAAGCTCCTCTATGGAGAGAGTTGAGCAATTCCAAAGCATGAATGTGGACCATTGTACTCTATTTAGTGCTCTCAAAAGTACAACTTGCAACTTGAGGCTTCGTGCCACGTTTCATAAGGTAAAGACGCGAATAGACCAAGTTATTTCTCAAATTGCACAAAAACGTGAAACGCTCCTCTATAGAGAGAGTTGAGCAATTCCAAAGCATCAATGTGTACCGTTGTACTCTATTTAGTGTTCTTAGAAGTCTAACTTGATAGTTTAGCCTTCATGCAACGTTTCGTAAGTTAAAGATGCGAATAGACCAAGTTATGTTTGAAATTGTACAAAAATGTGAAAAGCTCCTCTATGGAGAGAGTTGAGCAATTCCAAAGCATGAATGTGGACCATTGTACTCTATTTAGTGCTCTCAAAAGTACAACTTGCTACTTGAGGCTTCGTGCCACGTTTCATAAGGTAAAGACGCGAATAGACCAAGTTATTTCTCAAATTGCACAAAAACGTGAAACGCTCCTCTATGGAGAGAGTTGAGCAATTCCAAAGCATCAATGTGGACGGTTGTACTCTATTTAGTGTTCTTAGAAGTATAACTTGCTAGTTTCGCCTACGTGCAATGTTTCGTAAGTTAAAGATGCGAATAGAACAAGTTATGTTTGAAATTGTTCAAAAACGTGAAAAACTCCTCTATGGAGAGAGTTGAGCAATTCCAAGTCATCGATGTGGACCGTTGTACACTATTTAGTGCTCTTAAAAGTCTAACTTGCTAGTTGAGCCTTCGTGCCACGTTTCATAAGGTAAAGATGCGAATAGAACAAGTTATTTTTGAAATTGCACAAAAACGTGAAAAGCTACTCTATGGAGAGAGTTGAGCAATTCCACAGCATCAATGTGGACCGTTGTACTCTATTTAGTGTTCTTAGAAGTCTAACTTGCCAGTTTAGTCTTCGTGCAACGTTTTGCAGGTAAAAGATGCGAATAGACCAAGTTATGTTTGAAATTGCACAAACACGTGAAAAGCTCCTCTATGGAGAGAGTTGAGCAATTCCAAAGCATCAATGTGGACCATTGTACTCTATTTAGTGCTCTTAAAAGTGTAACTTGCTACTTGAGCCTTCGTGCCACGTTTCATAAGGTAAAGACGCGAATAGACCAAGTTATGTCTCAAATTGCACAAAAACGTGAAAAGCTCCTCTATGGAGAGAGTTGAGCAATTCTAAAACATCAATGTGGACCGTTGTAATCTATTTAGTGCTCTTAAAAGTCAAACTTGCTAGTTGAGCTTTCGTGCCACATTTCGTAAGGTAAATATGTGAGTAGACCAAGTTATGTTTGAAATTGCACAAAAACGTGAAAAGCTCCTCTATGGAGAGAGTTGACCAATTCCAAGCATCAATGTATGCCGTTGTACTATATTTAGTGCTCTTAAAAGTATAACTTGCTAGTTGAGCATTCGTGCCACGTTTCGTAGCGTAAAGACGTGAATAGACCAAGTTATGTCTTAAATTGCACAAAAACGTGACAAGCTCTTCTATGGAGAGAGTTGAGCAATTCCAAAGCATCAATGTGTACCGTTGTACTCTATTTAGTGTTCTTAGAAGTCTAACTTGCTAGTTTAGCCTTCATGCAACGTTTCGTAAGTTAAAGATGCGAATAGACCAAGTTATGTTTGAAATTGTACAAAAACGTGAAAAGCTCCTCTATGGAGAGAGTTGAGCAATTCCAAAGACTCATTGTGGACCATTGCACTCTATTTGGTGCTCTTAAAAGTCTAACTTGCTAGTTGAGCCTTCGTGCCACGTTTCGTAAGGTAAAGATGCGAATAGACCAAGTTATGTTTGAAATTGCACAAAAACGTGGAAAGCTCCTCTATGGAGAGAGTTGAGCAATTCCAAAGCATCAACGTGGACCATTGTACTCTATTTAATGCTCTCAAAAGTACAACTTGCTACTTGAGGCTTCGTGGCACGTTTCATAAGGTAAAGACGCGAATAGACCAAGTTATGTCTCAAATTGCACAAAAACGTGAAACGCTCCTCTATGGAGAGAGTTGAGCAATTCCAAAGCATCAATGTGGACGGTTGTACTCTATTTAGTGCTCTTAAAAGTCTAACTTGCTAGTTGAGCTTTCGCGCCACGTTTCATAAGGTAAAGATGCGAATAGACCAAGTTATTCTTGAAATTGCACAAAAACGTGAAAAGCTCCTCTATGGAGAGAGTTGAGCAATTCCACAGCATCAATGTGGACCGTTGTACTCTATTTAGTGTTCTTAGAAGTCTAACTTGCCAGTTTAGCCTTCGTGCAATGTTTTGCAGGTAAAAGATGCGAATAGACCAAGTTATATTTGAAATCGCACATAAACGTGAAAAGCTCCACTATGGAGAGAGTTGAGCAATTCCAAAGCATCTATGTGTGCCGTTGTGCTATATTTAGTGCTCTTAAAAGTCTAACTTGCTAGTTGAGCCTTCGTGCCACATTTCGTAAGGTAAAGATGCGAATAGACGTAGTCATGTTTGAAATTGCACAAAAACGTGAAAAGCTCCTCTATGGAGAGAGTTGAGCAATTCCAAAGTATCATTGCGGACCGTTGTACTCTATTTAGTGCTCTTAAAAGTCTAACTTGCTAGTTGAGCCTTCGTGCCACGTTTCGTAAGGTAAAGATGCGTATAGACCAAGTTATTTTTGAAACTGCACAAAAACGTGAAAAGCTCCTCTATGGAGATAGTTGAGCAATTCCAAAGCATCAATGTGGACCATTGTACTCTATTTAGTGCTCTTAAAAGTATAACTTGCTACTTGAGCATTCGTGCCACGTTTCATAAGGTAAAGACGCGAATAGACCAAGTTATGTCTCAAATTGCGCAAAAACGTGAAAAGCTCCTCTATGGAGAGAGTTGAGCAATTCTAAAGCATCAATGTGGACCGTTGTAATCTATTTAGTGCTCTTAAAAGTCTAACTTGCTAGTTGAGCCTTCGTGCCACGTTTCGTAAGGTAAAGACGCGAATAGACCAAGTTATGTTTGAAATTGCACAAAAACGTGAAAAGCTCCTCTATGGAGAGAGTTGACCAATTCCAAGCATCAATGTATGACGTTGTACTATATTTAGTGCTCTTAAAAGTATAACTTGCTAGTTGAGCCTTCGTGCCACGTTTCGTAACGTAAAGACGCGAATAGACCAACTTATGTCTTAAATTGCACAAAAACGTGACAAGCTCCTCTATGGAGAGAGTTGAGCAATTCCAAAGCATCAATGTGTACCTTTGTACTCTATTTAGTGTTCTTAGAAGTCTAACTTGCTAGTTTAGCCTTCGTGCAACGTTTCGTAAGTTAAAGATGCGAATAGACCAAGTTATGTTTAAAATTGTACAAAAACGTGAAAAGCTCCTCTATGTAGAGAGTTGAGCAATTCCAAAGCATCAATGTGGACCGTTGTACTCTATTTAGTCCTCTTAAAAGTCTAACTTGCTAGTTGAGCCTTCGTGCCATGTTTAGTAAGGTAAAGACGCGAATAGACCAAGTTATGTCTCAAATTGCCCCAAAACGTGAAAAGCTCCTCTATGGAGAGCGTTGAGCAATTCCAAAGCATCATTTTGGACCGTTGCACTTTATTTGGTGCTCTTAAAAGTCTAACTTGCTAGTTGAGCCTTCGTGCCACGTTTCGTAAGGTAAAGATGCGAATAGACTTAGCAAGCTTTGACTTTATAGGATGACAACTTGTGATATGCTATCTTGTGTAAGAGTAGCAAAGGCCAAAACAACAAGACAATTCATAGTGAAATCTGGAACCTGAAACTTAGTGACTTGTAAGCTTGATTAAAAGCTTCATGTCTTGATCTTTGTTAGCCTTGAAAATTAAAGCATTAAAGGATAGAAACAAGTTCAGAATATAATTAAGAATGCATAGCAAACATAGAACACATATTTTGATCAACATATAGAATGCACACTTCATCATCAAAACTCATATCATAACATTCTCCCCATTTTTGATGATGACAAAATATGTATGACTTAAAATCAGATTTAAGTCTTGATGTTTGTCAATTTGTCAATGTTTCTCCCCCTTTTTGGAATAATCAAAAAGAATAATATTAAATGCTCCCCCTGAAATGATGCATGGTAGAAACTAAGATGTTTGAGTTAATCCTAGTTCATGTCTTAAGAATTTAAATCTCTCAGAATTCAAGGGTTTTGTAAAAATGTCAGCAAGTTGGTGAGTAGTGTCAATGTATTCTATGCTAACATTACCCTTTATGACATGGTCCCTGATAAAATGGTGCCTAACATCTATGTGTTTGGCTTTGGAATGATGCACAGGGTTGTTTGATAGATTGATTGAACTTGTGTTATCACACATAATTGGGATTTTTGAATATGTGAGTCCAAAATCACTTAGTTGTTGTCTTATCCATAATAGTTGACTACAACAGCCCGCTAAAGCTACATATTCTGCCTCTGTGGTTGATAGAGCCACACTGTATTGCTTTTTAGAATACCAGGAAACTAACATTCTTCCTAGAAATTGACATGTGCCAGAGGTACTTTTCCTATCAATTATGCCTTCATAATCAGCATCAGAGAAACCAAACAAATCAAGGTTTGATTCTCTAGAATACCATAATCCTAAAGTAAGGGTACCATTTAAGTATCTAAAAATTCTTTTGACAGCTTTTAGATGTGATTCCTTAGGATTTGATTGAAATCTAGCACACAAACATACACTAAACATGATATCTGGTCTACTGGCAGTTAAATATAGCAAAGATCCAATCATGGATCTATAGAGTTTTGAATTTACCTCATTGCCTTCTGAGTCTATGTCAAGTTTAGTTGTAGTAGCCATAGGAGTTGGAGAAGGTTTAGCTTTGTCCATTCCAAATTTGATCTGAAGATCCTCTATGTATTTGGTTTGATTGATGTGTGTTCCCTTAGGCGTTTGTTTCACTTGTAAGCCAAGAAAATAGGTAAGTTCACCCATCATGCTCATCTCAAACTCCCCCTGCATTCTTGCAGCAAATTCCTTGCACATACACTCATTAGTAGCTCCAAAAATCACATCATCAACATATATTTGTACTAGTAGTATATCTTGATCTTTAATCTTAATAAACAAAGTGTTATCAATTTTCCCACGGCTAAAACCACATTGAATTAAGAAGCTGGACAGCTTCTCATACCAGGCTCTAGGAGCTTGTTTTAATCCATAAAGAGCTTTATTTAATTTGAAAACATAATCTGGATGTTTCAAGTCTTCAAACCCTGGTGGTTGTTTAACATACACTTCTTCATTAATTTTTCCATTTAAGAAAGCACTTTTAACATCTATTTGAAATAATTTTATTCCTTTGTAACATGCAAATGCAATTAATAGTCTTATGGCTTCCATTCTAGCTACGGGTGCATAGGTTTCACCAAAATCAATGCCTTCTTGTTGATTATAACCTTGTGCAACTAACCTGGCTTTATTCCTTGTAACTACACCACTTTCATCCATTTTATTTCTATAAATCCATCTAGTACCTATGATTGATTTATTTTCTGGTTTTGGAACTAGTTCCCATACATTACATTTTTGAAATTGATCTAATTCTTCCTGCATGGCAATAACCCAATCATTGTCATCTATAGCTTCACTTATATTCCTAGGTTCAATCTTAGAAATGAGTGCAACAAAATTGAAAACATTAAGAGATGATAACCTGGAATTTCTGGTCTGAATTCCTTCATGTACATCACCAATTATTTCTTTTGGTGAATGATATGTTGTGTACCTTGGTTTCTTTGGATCCACTACTATGGTTGGTATTGAAGTTGTGCTTTCATGAGTTTCATACTCATTTTTCTCTTCTTGTTTCTTTGTTCCAAAAATGTCAATTTCCTCTTCAGAGTCATCTTCCTTCTCTGGAGAAATTGTACCAGCTTTTTCCTTGTTTGTTAATTCTGCAATTTCTGTTACTATATCCACATTTTTCTCACAAGAAGGTGTTAGAGTAGATAATTCATCAAATTTAACATGTATTGCTTCTTCAACACATATAGTTCTTTTATTAAACACCCTATAGGCTTTACTAACCAGTGAGTAGCCTAAAAAGATACCTAAATCAGATTTTGAATCAAATTTGTCTAGATTATCCTTGGTATTTAGAATAAAACATTTACATCCAAAAACTTTAAAATAGTCAACTCTAGGAGGTCCTCCATTCCACAACTCATAAGGGGTTTTCTTAAGAATAGGTCTTATTGTTAACCTATTTGAGACATAACAAGCTGTATTTATTGCTTCAGCCCAAAAATACTTAGGTGAATTGTTTTCAAGCATCATAGTTCTTCCAATTTCTTGTAAAGTTCTATTTTTCCTTTCCACCACACCATTTTGCTGTGGTGTTCTAGAAACTGAAAAATTATGTGAAATACCTTGTTCATCACAATATTTTACAAATTCATTGTTCTCAAACTCACCTCCATGGTCACTTCTTATTCTAGATATGCAACAACTCTTTTCATTTTGCAATTTCTTTACTAGTTTTGAAAATTCAGTTAAGGCCTCATTTTTATGTGCTAAAAATAGAACCCATGTAAATCTTGTATAGTCATCAACTAGAACAAAAGCATAAGATTTTCCACCAAGACTTTTTACTCTACTAGGACCAAAAAGGTCCAAATGCAATAGTTGTAATGGCCTTGAAGTAGAAACTACATCTTTAGGTTTAAAAGAGCTTTTCACTTGCTTGCCTCTTGTGCAAGTATCACAGACACCATTATTGACAAAATTCAGATTTGGAACTCCTTTAACTAGCCCTCTTTTAGTCAATTTAGCTAAGGTGCTCATACCTATATGTCTAAGTCTTCTATGCCAATTTTCAATTACTAATTCAGATGCAACTAAGCATTTTACAGGACTTGTATGTAACATTTCCAAGTCAATTTTATAAACGTTACCTTTTTTGAAACCAGTTAGGGTAGTGACATTTTCAACACTTGTTATAAGACATTTTTTCTTAGAAAAACACACATTAAGATCTCTATCTGTTAATTGACTAATACTTAATAGATTGTAAGATAAACCATCTACCAAGAGCACATTTTCAATGCAAAATGAAGAGAGATTACCTATAGACCCTATACCTAGGATCTTACCCTTTGCATTGTCTCCAAAAGTTACATATCCTCCATTTTCTTTCATTGTGAAGGATGAAAACAATTTTGGATTTCCAGTCATATGTCTAGAACACCCGCTGTCCAGAAACCATTCACAAGTTTTAAGGCTTGATTTTAGACAAACCTGCAGAGAATTTGTGTTCATTTAGGTACCCACACTTTGTGGGGTCCTTGGTGGTTAGTATCAACAACATATGTTCCTTTAGGAACCCAAATTTGGACAATTTTTTTATTTGTAGTTCTTGACCTGAATCTGGAATTTTTAATTACTGAGCTGGTGGAGGCATTAAAATCAAATTTGCTTCTTTCTAATAATGTTTCCTTCAATTTAGTAGGATTGTATCCTATCCCTGTTTTATCTAGGTATGGTTTTTGCATAGATAGGATGTTATCAAGCTTGTCTGAACTAGCATAAAATTTTTTAAAAGATTCTTCTAAGCATTTGTTCTTTTCTTTTAGACATCTAAGTTCTTCTAGCAAATCTGAATTATCAGGCATAATAATGTCCTTAAAATTTTTCAGCTCCTCTAGTTCTATATTTAAGTTGTTAAGCTTGCTTTGTAATTTACTTATTTCTTCTAGACATGCTTTCTCTTTATCTTTCAAGCTAGCATTTTCCTTTTTCAAATTCTTGTTTACAAAGATAAGTTTTTCATTCTGATTGCACATTTCCTGGAAGGATTTAAATAATTCATCAACTGAAATATCATCATAATCAGAGTCCAAATCAGATTCACTAACCTCTGCAGAAGAATGAACTTCTTCCTTAGCCACTAGGCAAAAGTTTGCCCTGATATCTTCATTATCAGATTGGTCTGACTCTGAAGAATCTGGATCCCAAGTAGATTTAAGTGCTTTCTTATCTTCTTTCTTCTTATCTCTGTAGTGTGCTCTTTTCTTCCTTGGACATTCATTTTTAACATGTCCTGCTTTGCCACAATTAAAGCAAACAACTTCATCAATTGTTTTACCTTTTTCATTTCTTTTGCTTCTGTTAGGAAACTTCTTCCTGTACTTCATAAATTTTTTGAAATTTTTAACCAACAAAGCTGTATCAGTATCACTATCATCTTCACTATCTTCGTGGGAACTTTGTACAACAAGTGCAGTAGTTCTTTTCTTGCTGTCCTCTTCTTCCTCCACTTCTCTATCCTTCAATTTTAGCTCATGAGTCATTAGAGAACCAATGAGTTCCTCAAGAGGTAATGTCTTCAAGTTCTTTGATTCTTGAATTGCTGTCACCTTGGCATCCCACTTTTTAGGTAGAGATCTTAGGATCTTTTGTACTTGATCTGCATCTGAAAACACTTTTCCAAGAGCAGTTAAATCATTTACTAAACCAGTAAGCCTTCCATACATATCAGATATTGACTCATGAGGTTCCATTTTGAACAACTCATACTTATGAACAAGAATATTTATTTTAGAGTCCTTAACTTGACTTGTCCCTTCATGCTTAATTTCTAATTTCTTCCATATATCTCTAGCTGTTACACATGTAGAAATATGATTATATTCTTGTCTACTTAGTCCACAGTGTAATATGTTTTTAGCTTTTGCATTATAGGACACTAACTTCTTGTCATTTTCACTCCATTCACTTCTAGGTTTATCAATCTCTGATTCTTCTTCACCTTTCTTGATCTGCTTTGTTGGTTTATATGGTCCATTTGCTACAATTTCCCATAACTCAATGTCATTTGATTGTAGAAAAATCTCCATTCTATTTTTCCAAAAAGCAAAGTCTTTTCCTTTAAACAATGGTGGTTTATTGATTGACATTCCAAACTCTTCAGCCATCTAATTCTCTAGAATGTTAGTTCTTATGAGAATTTAAAACCTTGCTCCGATACCAATTGAAAGACACTAGGTAACACAAGAGGGGGGGTGAATTGTTTTACCCTTTAAAAATATGTCAAATTTGAGTTTAAACCTGCTGATTTCAGATTACTTTAAATCTTATAGAAACTTGATATTAGTGAATATGAGCTTGAGGTCTAGGTTAGTTCAAGTAGGAATCAAGTACTAGAATTAAATACAACAAGCACACACAAATAAATTAGTAAAGAGTAGGGTAAGAGAGTGCAAACAGATTTATAGTGGTTCGGTTTTGTATAGTCCTACATCCACTCCTCAAGGCTCCTCCTTGAGATTTTGAATCCACTATGATTTGCTTGTTGAAGAGCCAAGCCTCTCTCTTTACACCAGCTATTGTTTAAAGTGCCAACTTCACTTTACAATGGCTGTTTTGGCTTACCAAGTGCCAGCCTCACTTTCTTGTGATTTTGTAAGCTAACCACAAACACTTAGACTCTTAATTGTGTGTACAAAGTGACCCTATAATGATCAAGGAGTGTACAATGAAGCTTGAGTATTTTCTGAGTAAGAATGAAGGCTTGAATGCTTGTAAAACTCTCAGAGAATTGGAATGAAGTTCTGTGTTTTTCTATGAAGTATGTATAAGCATTTATATGCACTAGAATTCCTAAATATGTCCGTTGCATTGAGCTATACCTTTTTGACCTTTAAAGCTTTGTGATATGAAAGATTTCAGCTCCCATTTATTTCTTTTGCAGCTGTCTTTTACTTCTTGTCTTCTCCATTTATTTCTTCTTATCTCTTCAATAATTCAAACAACTTATGTCATCTCTTTTATTTCTTTTACAGCCACCTTTGACTTCTTATCTCTTTCACCTACTTCATTGCTTTTCTTTTCAACAATTGCAGCTATCTTTAACTCTTTGATCATGTGATGTCTGTAGGTGCAAGGAAAGTCTTCATAATTTAATTTTTAGCATGCTTTGCTAGCTGTTATTTCAAATCAGCTGCTAATCTTTCTTTTCTGCACTCATTCATTGAATTTCAGTAAGCTTTGACTTTATAGGATGACAACTTGTGATATGCTATCTTGTGTAAGAGTAGCAAAGGCCAAAACAACAAGACAATTCATAGTGAAATCTGGAACCTGAAACTTAGTGACTTGTAAGCTTGATTAAAAGCTTCATGTCTTGATCTTTGTTAGCCTTGAAAATTAAAGCATTAAAGGATAGAAACAAGTTCAGAATATAATTAAGAATGCATAGCAAACATAGAACACATATTTTGATCAACATATAGAATGCACACTTCATCATCAAAACTCATATCATAACAGTTTTTGTACAATTTCAAACATAACTTGGTCTAATCGCATCTTTAACTTACGAAACGTTGCACGAAGGCTAAACTAGCAAGTTAGACTTCTAGGAACACTAAATATAGTACAACGGTAGACATTGATGCTTTGGAATTGCTCAACTCTCTCCATAGAGGAGTTTTTCAGGTTTTTGTGCAATTTCAAACAAAACTTGGTCTATTCACATATTTACCTTACGAAACGTGGCACGAAGGCTCAACTAGCAAGTTAGACTTTTAAGAGCACTAAATAGATTACAACGGTCCACATTGATGCTTTAGAATTGCTCAACTCTCTCCATAGAGGAGCTTTTCACGTTTTTGGGCAATTTGAGACATAACTTGGTCTATTCGCGTCTTTACCTTATGAAACGTGGCACGAAGGCTCAAGTAGCAAGTTATACTTTTAAGAGCACTAAATAGAGTCCAATGGTCCACATTGATGCTTTGGAATTGCTCAACTCTCTCCATAGAGGAGCTTTTCACGTTTTTGTGCAATTTCAAACATAACTTGGTCTATTCGCATCTTTACCTTACGAAACGTGGCACGAAGGCTCAACTAGCAAGTTAGACTTTTAAGAGCACTAAATAGAGTGCAACGGTCCACAATGATGCTTTGGAATTGCTCAACTCTCCCCATAGAGGAGCCTTTCACATTTTTGTGCAATTTAAAACATAACTTGGTCTATTCGCATCTTTACCTTGCGAAACGTGGCACGAAGACTCAACTAGCAAGTTAGACTTTTAAGAGCACTAAATATAGTACAACGGCCCACATTGATGCTTTGGAATTGCTCAACTCTCTCCATGGTGGAGCTTTTCACGTTTATGTGCAATTTCAAACATAACTTGGTCTATTCGCATCTTTTACCTGCGAAACATTGCACGAAGGCTAAACTAGCAAGTTAGACTTCTAAGAACACTAAATAGAGTACAACGGTCCACATTGATGCTGTGGAATTGCTCAACTCTCTCCATAGAGGAGCTTTTCACGTTTTTGTGTAATTTCAAACATAAGTTGGTCTATTCGCATCTTTACCATATGAAACGTGGCACGAAGGCTCAACTAGCAAGTTAGACTTTTAAGAGCACTAAATAGAGTACAACGGTCCACATCGATGCCTTGGAATTGCTCAACTGTCTCCATAGAGGAGTTTTTCACGTTTTTGTACAATTTCAAACATAACTTGGTCTATTCGCATCTTTAACTTACGAAACGTTGCACGTAGGCGAAACTAGCAAGTTAGACTTCTAAGAACACTAAATAGAGTACAATGGTCCATATTGATGCTTTGGAATTGCTCAACTCTCTCCATAGAGGAGCTTTTCACGTTTTTGTGAAATTTCAAACATAACATGGTCTATTCGCATCTTTACCTTACGAAACGTGGCACGAAGGCTCAACTAGCAAGTTAGAATTTCAAGAGCACTAAATAGAGTACAACTATCCGCATTGATGCTTCGGAATCGCTCCACTCTCTCCATAGAGGAGCTTGTCACGTTTTTGTGCAATTTGAGACATAACTTGGTCTATTCGCGTCTTTACCTTACGAAACGTGGCACGAAGGCTCAATAGCAAGTTATACTTTTAAGAGCACTAAATATATTACATCGGCCCACATTGATGCTTTGGAATTGCTCAACTCTCTCCATAGAGGAGCTTTTCACGTTTTTGTGCAATTTCAAACATAACTTGGTCTATTCATATATTTACCTTACGAAACGTGGCACGAAGGCTCAACTAGCAAGTTATTCTTTTAACAGCACTAAATAGAGTACAATGGTCCACATTGATGCTTTGGAATTGCTCAACTCTCTCCATAGAGGAGCTTTTCACGTTTTTCTGCAATTTCAAACATAACATGGTCTATTCGCATCTTTACCTTACGAAACGTGGCACGAAGGCTCAACTAGCAAGTTATACTTTTAAGAGCACTAAATATAGTACAACGGCATACATTGATGCTTGGAATTGGTCAACTCTCTCCATAAAGGAGCTTTTCACGTTTTTGTGCAATTTCAAACATAACTTGATCTATTCACATATTTACCTTACGAAACGTGCCACGAAGGCTCAACTAGAAAGTTAGACTTTTAAGAGTACTAAATAGATTACAACGGTCCACATTGATGCTTTAGAATTGCTCAACTCTCTCCATAGAGGAACTTTTCACGTTTTTGTGCAATTTGAGAGATAACTTGGGCTATTCGCGTCTTTACCTTATGAAACGTAGCACGAAGGCTCAAGTAGCAAGTTATACTTTTAAGAGCACTAAATAGAGTACAATGGTCCACATTGATGCTTTGGAATTGCTCAACTCTCTCCATAGAGGAGCTTTTCACGTTTTTGTGCAATTTCAAACATAACTTGGTCTATTCGCATCTTTACCTTACGAAACGTGGCACGAAGGCTCAACTAGCAAGTTAGACTCTTAAGAGCACCAAATAGAGTGCAACGGTCCACCATGAGTCTTTGGAATTGCTCAAGTCCCTCCATAGGGGAGCTTTTCACGTTTTGGACCAATTTGAGACATCACTTGGTCTATTCGCGTCTTTACCTTACGAAACATGGCACGAAGGCTCAACTAGCAAGTTATACTTTTAAGAGCACTAAATAGAGTACAACGGTCCACATCGATGCTTTGGAATTGCTCAACTCTCTCCATAGAGGAGCTTTTCACTTTTTTGTACAATTTCAAACATAACTTGGTCTATTCGCATCTTTAACTTACGAAACGTTGCACGAAGGCTAAACTAGCAAGTTAGACTTCTAAAAACACTAAATAGAGTACAACGGTACACATTGATGCTTTAGAATTGCTCAACTCTCTCCATAGAGGAGCTTTTCAGGTTTTTGTGCAATTTCAAACAAAACTTGGTCTATCCACATATTTACCTTACGAAACGTGGCACGAAGGCTCAACTAGCAAGTTAGACTTTTAAGAGCACTAAATAGATTACAACGGTCCACATTTATGCTTTAGAATTGCTCAACTCTCTACATAGAGGAGCTTTTCACGTTTTTGTGCAATTTGAGGCATAACTTGGTCTATTCGCGTCTTTACCTTACGAAACGTGGCACGAAGGCTCAACTAGCAAGTTATACTTTTAAGAGCACTAAATATATTACAACGGCCCACATTGATGCTTTGGAATTGCTCAACTCTCTCCATAGAGGAGCTTTTCACGTTTTTGTGCATTTTCAAACATAACATGGTCTATTCGCATCTTTACCTTACGAAACGTGGCACGAAGGCTCAACTAGAAAGTTAGACTTTTAAGAGCACTAAATAGAGTACAACGGTCCACATTGATGCTTTGGAATTGCTCAACTCTCTCCATAGAGGAGCTTTTCACTTTTTGCGCAATTTCAAACATAACTTGGTCTATTCGCGTCTTTACCTTACGAAACGTGGCACGAAGGCTCAACTAGCAAGTTAGACTTTTAAGAGCACCAAATAGAGTGCAACGGTCCACAATGATGCTTTGGAATTGCTCAACTCTCTCCATGGAGGAGCTTTTCACGTTTTGGAGCAATTTGAGACATAACTTGGTCTATTCGCGTCTTTACCTTACGAAACGAGGCACGAGGGCTCAACTAGCAAGTTATACTTTTAAGCGCACTAAATAGAGTACAACGGTCCACATCGATGCTTTGGAATTGCTCAACTCTCTCCATAGAGGAGCTTTTCACGTTTTGGTACAATTTCAAACATAACTTGGTCTATTCGCATCTTTAACTTACGAAACGTTGCACGAAGGCTAAACTAGCAAGTTAGACTTCTAAGAGCACTAAATAGAGTACAACGGTACACATTGATGCTTTGGAATTGCTCAACTCTCTCCATAGAGGAGCTTGTCAAGTTTTTGGGCAATTTAAGACATAAATTGGTCTATTCTCGTCTTTACCTTACGAAACGTGGCAAGAAGGCTCAACTAGCAAGTTATACTTTTAAGAGCACTAAATATAGTACAACGCGTGCATTGATGCTTGGAATTGGTCAACTCCCTCCATAGGGGAGCTTTTCACGTTTTTGTGCAATTTCAAACATAACTTGGTCTATTCATATATTTACCTTACGAAAAGTGGCACGAAGGCTCAACTAGCAAGTTATTCTTTTAAGAGCACTAAATAGAGTACAATGGTCCACATTGATGCTTTGGAATTGCTCAACTCTCTCCATAGAGGAGCTTTTCACGTTTTTGTGCAATTTCAAACATAACTTGGTCTATTCGCATCTTTACCTTACGAAGCGTGGTACGAAGGCTCAACTAGCAAGTTATACTTTTAAGAGCACTAAATATAGTACAACGGCATACATTGATGCTTGGAATTGGTCAACTCTCTCCATAAAGGAGCTTTTCACGTTTTTGTGCAATTTCAAACATAACTTGATCTATTCACATATTTACCTTACGAAACGTGCCACGAATGCTCAACTAGCAAGTTAGATTTTTAAGAGCACTAAATAGATTACAATGGTCCACATTGATGCTTTAGAATTGCTCAACTCTCTCCATAGAGCAGCTTTTCACGTTTTTGTGCAATTTGAGACATAACTTGGTCTATTCGCGTCTTTACCTTATGAAACGTGGCACGAAGGCTCAAGTAGCAAGTTATACTTTTAAGATCACTAAATAGAGTACAATGGTCCACATTGATGCTTTGGAATTGCACAACTCTCTCCATAGAGGAGCTTTTCACGTTTTTGTGCAATTTCAAACATAACTTGGTCTATTCGCATCTTTACCTTACGAAACGTGGCACGAAGGCTCAACTAGCAAGTTAGGCTCTTAAGAGCACCAAATAGAGTGCAACGGTCCACTATGAGTCTTTGGAATTGCTCAAGTCTCTCCATAGAGGAGCTTTTCACGTTTTGGAGCAATTTGAGACATAACTTGGTCTATTCGCGTCTTTACCTTACGAAACGTGGCATGAATGCTCAACTAGCAAGTTATACTTTTAAGAGCACTAAATAGAGTACAACGGTCCACATCGATGCTTTGGAATTGCTCAACTCTCTCCATAGAGGAGCTTTTCACGTTTTTGTACAATTTCAAACATAACTTGATCTATTCGCATCGTTAACTTAAGAAACGTTGCACGAAGGCTAAACTAGCAAGTTAGACTTCTAAGAACACTAAATAGAGTACAACGGTACACATTGATGCTTTGGAATTGCTCAACTCTCTCCATAGAGGAGGTTTTCAGGTTTTTGTGCAATTTCAAACAAAACTTGGTCTATTCACATATTTACCTTACGAAACGTGGCACGAAAGCTCAACTAGCAAGTTCGACTTTTAAGAGCACTAAATAGATTACAACGGTCCACATTGATGCTTTAGAATTGCTCAACTCTCTCCATAGAGGAGCTTTTCACGTTTTTGTGCAATTTGAGACATAACTTGGTCTATTCGCGTCTTTACCTTACGAAACGTGGCACGAAGGCTCAACTAGCAAGTTATACTTTTAAGAGCACTAAATATATTACAACGGCCCACATTGATGCTTTGGAATTGCTCAACTCTCTCCATAGAGGAGCTTTTCACGTTTTTGTGCAATTTCAAACATAACATGGTCTATTCGCATCTTTACCTTACGAAACGTGGCACGAAGGCTCAACTAGAAAGTTAGACTTTTAAGAGCACTAAATGGAGTACAACGGTCCACATTGATGCTTTGGAATTGCTCAACTCTCTCCATAGAGGAGCTTTTCACGTTTTTGTGCAATTTCAAACATAACTTGGTCTATTCGCGTCTTTACCTTACGAAACGTGGCACGAAGGCTCAACTAGCAAGTTAGACTTTTAAGAGCACCAAATAGAGTGCAACGGTCCACAATGATGCTTTGGAATTGCTCAACTCTCTCCATAGAGGAGCTTTTCACGTTTTGGTGCAATTTGAGACATAACTTGGTCTATTCGCGTCTTTACCTTACGAAACGTGGCACGAAGGCTCAACTAGCAAGTTATACTTTTAAGCGCACTAAATAGAGTACAACGGTCCACATCGATGCTTTGGAATTGATCAACTCTCTCCACAGAGGAGCTTTTCACGTTTTGGTACAATTTCAAACATAACTTGGTCTATTCGCATCTTTAACTTACGAAACGTTGCACGAAAGCTAAACTAGCAAGTTAGACTTCTAAGAACACTAAATAGAGTACAACGGTACACATTGATGCTTTGGAATTGCTCAACTCTCTTCATAGAGGAGATTGTCACGTTTTTGTGCAATTTAAGACATAACTTCGTCTATTCACGTCTTTACCTTACGAAATGTGGCAAGAAGGCTCAACTAGCAAGTTATACTTTGAAGAGCACTAAATATAGTACAACGGCGTACATTGATGATTGGAATTGGTCAACTCCCTCCATAGGGGAGCTTTTCACGTTTTTGTGCAATTTCAAACATAACTTGGTGTATTCAAATATTTACCTTACGAAACGTGGCACGAATGCTCAACTAGCAAGTTATTCTTTTAAGAGCACTAAATAGAGTACAATGGTCCACATTGATGCTTTGGAATTGCTCAACTCTCTCCATAGAGGAGCTTCTCACGTTTTTGTGCAATTTCAAACAAAACTTGGTCTATTCGCATCTTTACCTTACGAAACGTGGCACGAAGGCTCAACTAGCAAGTTATACTTTTAAGAGCACTAAATATAGTACAACGGCATACATTGATGCTTGGAATTGGTCAACTCTCTCCATAAAGGAGCTTTTCACGTTTTTGTGCAATTTCAAACATAACTTGATCTATTCACAAATTTACGTTACGAAACGTGGCACGAAGGCTCAACTAGTAAGTTAGACTTTTAAGAGCACTAAATAGATTACAACGGTCCACATTGATGCTTTAGAATTGCTCAACTCTCTCCATAGAGGAGCTTTTCACGTTTTTGTGCAATTTGAGACATAACTTGGTCTATTCGCGTCTTTACCTTATGAAACGTGGCACGAAGGCTCAAGTAGCAAGTTATACTTTTAAGAGCACTAAATAGAGTACAATGGTCCACATTGATGCTTTGGAATTGCTCAACTCTCTCCATAGAGGAGCTTTTCATGTTTTTGTGCAATTTCAAACATAACTTGGTCTATTCGCATCTTTACCTTACGAAACGTGGCACGAAGGCTCAACTAGCAAGTTAGACTCTTAAGAGCACCAAATAGAGTGCAACGGTCCACTATGAGTCTTTGGAATTGCTCAAGTCTCTCCATAGAGGAGCTTTTCACGTTTTGGAGCAATTTGAGACATAACTTGGTCTATTCGCGTCTTTACCTTACGAAACGTGGCACGAAGGCTCAACTAGCAAGTTATACTTTTAAGAGCACTAAATAGAGTACAACGGTCCACATCAATGCTTTGGAATTGCTCAACTCTCTCCATAGAGGAGCTTTTCACGTTTTTGTACAATTTCAAACATAACTTGGTCTATTCGCATCTTTAACTTACGAAACGTTGCACGAAGGCTAAACTAGCAAGTTTGACTTCTAAGAACACTAAATAGAGTACAACGGTACACATTGATGCTTTGGAATTGCTCAACTCTCTCCATAGAGGAGCTTTTCAGGTTTTTGTGTAATTTCAAACAAAACTTGGTCTATTCACATATTTACCTTACGAAACGTGGCACGAAGGCTCAACTAGCAAGTTAGACATTTAAGAGCACTAAATAGATTACAACGGTCCACATTGATGCTTTAGAATTGCTCAACTCTCTCCATAGAGGAGCTTTTCACGTTTTTGGGCAATTTGAGACATAACTTGGTCTATTCGCGTCTTTACCTTATGAAACGTGGAACGCAGGCTCAAGTAGCAAGTTATACTTTTAAGAGCACTAAATAGAGTCAAATGGTCCCCATTGATGCTTTGGAATTGCTCAACTCTCTCCATAGAGGAGCTTTTCACGTTTTTGTATAATTTCAAACATAACTTGGTCTATTCGCATCTTTAACTTACGAAACGTTGCACGAAGGCTAAACTAGCAAGTTAGACTTCTAAGAACGCTAAATAGAGTACAACGGTACACATTGATGCTTTGGAATTGCTCAACTCTCTCCATAGAGGAGCTTTTCAGGTTTTTGTGCAATTTCAAACAAAACTTGGTCTATTCACATATTTACCTTACGAAACGTGGCACGATGGCTCAACTAGCAAGTTAGACATTTAAGAGCACTAAATAGATTACAACGGTCCACATTGATGCTTTAGAATTGCACAAGTCTCTCCATAGAGGAGCTTTTCACGTTTTTGGGCAATTTGAGACATAACTTGGTCTATTTGCGTCTTTACCTTATGAAACGTGGCACGAAGGCTCAAGTAGCAAGTTATACTTTTAAGAGCACTAAATAGAGTCCAATGGTCCACATTGATGCTTTGGAATTGCTCAACTCTCTCCATAGAGGAGCTTTTCACGTTTTTGTGCAATTTCAAACATAACTTGGTCTATTCGCATCTTTACCTTACGAAACGTGGCAAGAAGGTGATCTTAATATATTTTATATATTTTTATACCTCACTTTTACATTTATTTTTGTCTCTATTTATTTGAATGGACATGGATATTGCATAAATACTCTTAATTTTGGATTGCAGATTAATTTGTACAAAAGTAAAAAAGGCTTCTTTAAGCCCATCAGATAAACCCATGTTCAATGCTTGCTTTGAGATGAATCCAATACAAATAAGGAATGAAGAATACTTGCAGATCAAGAAAGAGAGAAGGAAGGAAATAAATAAAAGAAAGCTTTGGTGTGAAGTTGAAGGAAATACTTTGGCAAGAAATAAGGAAACAAGGAAAACCGAATCAGATTGAGAGAAGGAAATCAGAGAATGATTTGGAATTGGCATTGATTGAAGGAAGCTTTTGTCACTATAAAAGGGAGTCCTCTAGCATAATAGAAGACACGAATTGGAGTGCCACATTCTCTAACTTTTGTTCTTGTTCTTGTTCTTGTCTCTAGTTTTCTCTTTGTTTTTGTTCTTGATTCATGATGTTCTCATATTTAGTTTCCTTGTGTTCTTATAACATGAGTAGCTAAACTTCTTTGCTAGGGCTTGATGTAGCCTAGTATGATTATTGCAAGTACTTCAATTAATTGAATGCATAATTTTGGTTCATGATTCTTGTCTTTAATTTCTATGCTTATAATCTATTGTTTGTTTGATTGATTGGCCACCAATTGAATGCTCAATTAGATTCATCTAGCTAGGACTAAGGAACGAACCGAATTCACGTGTCTTAGTGGAACTGAAATTAAGGAAATCAATTGTCGACTGCCATGAACAAGGTTTAGGGGATTGATTGGTTGTTATAGTTCTTTAGATCGTAATGAGTTGTTAGCCTTGGGTTAAAAACTGCGAACCGAACAGGATTAATCCATTGTTAATAATATTTGTTGGCACCGCGAACGAACGAACCAACATATTTAAGAAAGAATCAACCCTTGAATCGGAACCATAATTGCGTGTTTGTTAATTGGATGCTTGTGATAGGATTACTAGGTGAAATCATTGCCCTAGTGTTCTTCTCTTATTGGATATAAAATCTGAATTTTATTTCTTTGTTTTATTTTATTTACATCAATCATTCTTCTTTTTTCCCAAATCTCCATCATTCATCAAGTTAGATACATTAATTAGATTAACTAGTCTCCGTGGGATCGACCTCGTACTTGCATACACTGTACTATTCGTAGACTCTTGTGCACTTGCGAGAATTATTACATCAAGTTTTTGGCGCCGTTGCCGGGGATTAGTTTAGTTTAATTGTGTACTTAGCTTTCTTTTTAAATTTTTTTATTTTATTTTTTTTTTTCAGGTTGTAAGTAATGGCGGTGGTTGTGCAAGCCGAAACGATGGGTGATCTTGACATCCCCACCATTCCAGAATCTCCATCTTGCATCGTACTTCCGACGGCAGCTAGGAACTACGAGCTTAAGACTATACACTTTAACATGATGCCTTCTTTTCATGGTCTAAGTTCGGAGGATCCACTTAGTCACATTCATGAAATTTTTAATATGGTTTCCAGCATGTCTTTGTCTACAGGAGTTACTGAGGAGCACTTGAGGTTGAAGATCTTCCCTTACACTATGAAGGACAAAGCAAGGACATGGCTTAATGGTCTAAGGCCGGTTTCACTGGCGACATGGACTGAGGTACAAAATAAATTTTTAGAAAAATTTTTCTCAACTCAGAAAACTGATGCTCTTAGGGATAAGATCATGCAATTTGAACAACAACTTGATGAGTCATTTTCTGAGGCGTGGGAGAGGTTTAATAACCTGTTAACTCAGTGTCCCCATCATGCTTTGCCTTTATTAGTGTTGATGCGTATTTTCTACAAGGCACTGACAGTTTCTAGCAAAGCTGCAGTTAATAATTATGCAGGGGGATCGATTAGGAATATGACTCCGACCGAATGTCAAACTTTATTTGAGAGAATTGCTATTGAGACACAACATTCGGAAGTAAGAGGTAAGCGAGCAGGTGTGTATGAAATTTCCAATTTTGATTCTTTTGCACCAAAATCACAGGTTGATGCCATCTCTACCAAGTTGGACATGCTTCTAGCAATGAATGGGCATACGACTCAAGGAGTGGATTTCCCAGAGTTTGTGCAAGAGCAAGCAAATATGATGAACTCCTATAATCGGAATCCACGGTTTGATCCCTACTCTAACTCCTATAATCCAGGTTTTCGGGCACATCCAAACTTTTCTTGGAAGAATACCCAAAACCAAGCCAATCCACCAACCACCACATTGGAGGACATGGTGCGGCAGTTGGCAATTAACCATCAGAAATTGGAGGCACAAGTGGGTCAAATCGCTGAAGCATTGAGTCAAAGGGAGGCTGGAAAGTTTCCAAGCCAAACTGAGATCAATCCGAACCATAGGGAGCATGCCATGGCTATCACACTTTGTGATGAGCAACAAAGCCGAGTTGCTACAAAGTTGGAAGAGCACAAAGTTCAAGCACAAGAGCAGCCGCTTCAACAGTCGCGTCGTGCAATCATGCATGGGTTGCCTGACCCCGATAAACCTGCTCCACCTGTGAGACCTTATGTTCCTCCGATCCCGTTTCCTGGGCGTCTTAGGAGAAATAAAGAAGAAGTACCATCAGTGCAAAAGACAACCCCGAAGACGGATGTGGCACCTTCTGTTGTGCAAGAAGAGAAGAAAGTAGATGAGAATAAGGTGGTTCAACTAACCGAAGAGTGTAGTGCCATATCACAAAAGAAGTTGCCACCAAAGCTTAAGGATCCAGGGAGTTTCACTATACCTTGTTGCATAGCCAATAAAAACTTTGAACATGCTTTATTGGATTTGGGTGCATCAGTTAATCTAATTTCTCTCTCTGTCTTTGAATCTTTGAATGTAGGTGCACTCAAAAAGACCTCTATGGGCATACAATTGGCTGATCGATCTATTCGATATCCTAAAGGAGTACTAGAAGATGTTTTAGTTAAGATACACGGATTAATTTTTCCAGCTGACTTTCTAGTACTTGATATGCGAGATTGCCAAGGTCATGGAGAAGAAATTCCATTGATTTTGGGGCGACCATTCATGAAGACTGCAAAGATGACAATTGATGTGTATAAAGGCACGCTAACAGTGACAAATAATGAAGAAACAGTGACCTTCAAGCCTAAGGTAGCACAAGGTGAGAAATCAATGGAGAAAGTGCTCACTATTAAAGATTACATTGTGGAGAAAGAAGGACATCCAACTGAGGTTGAGTCTATGAATCGACCTAGAGTCATGCCATACGAGAGAGGTAAGCATACTCCCGCCATTGAGTCCTTTCCTTTATCCACTAACAAGTTGTTCCCCTTAATTGTGAAAGTACCTCAAGATAAAATCCTCCAACAAGTGGTTTTTGGAAAAAGGGAAAAAGGATATTCAGATCCTTTTGAGGAATCGACTGCTCTTACAATTCTGAGTAACAAAAGGCATACTTTGGATGTTGAACTGGGTGTGGTTAGAAGAAGGCGATGGCTACAACCCAATGAACTAAAAGTGGGATTCCAAGTTCACTAATTTAGCTACTTGAAGAGTTACGTCTCGCCTAGACGTTAAATAAAGCGCTTGGTGGGAGGCAACCCACCCGGTAAATTCGTTCCTTTTTATTGTAGATTATTTTAGTTCATTATAGAAGAGCACTCGTCCCACATTGAATTAAATTGCTATTTGTGCATCAA